>NW_023468826.1:0-5705 GCF_013731165.1 Rhagoletis pomonella | reverse complement strand
GCTACAACAATACCAACATATAACAAAAACTCGATCAAAAGCTTACAAAGATTCAACAAATTAGTTTTCGTGATTAGGATAAAGAAAAATACTTTGGGTGTTCACACAATTGGGATACGATTTGCACCAAATTTTGGCAAATACCCAATCGTGTGACACTGCCTTTAAACTTGTATTTATACGGATGTTTTTAAAGAATGAAATATAAAAAAAACTAACCAAAATTAAATAACAGCAAAATAATATTTTAAATCTTGTGAAAATTTGGTGCGGCTATAATTTGTTCGACTAATAAACTAAAAAAAATTACTGTACATAAGTTTACTATGATTACTCGGCCGTGCTATTATAGTAGCACAACGGAACTAAGCGCATTTTAAAATTTTCAGGCAATAGCTTCATACGATTATCGATTATATTTTTTGTTGTTTGTGTGATATATATTATTTTTATCAGTATTTTCCTTTTAATCAAAATATGTTGAAATAAAAGTGAAACTAAAAACAAATTTGCCAGATATGTTCGCGATATGTAGATATGTGTACAATTTGGTCGAGATTGGTGAAGAAGGTTTTGAGATGTACATATATGCCCATTTTCCAAAAATTTTATGAAAAACGAATTTGTTGCTAATTACCCATGGCATATATCAAATTTGAGTAAATATTGAGGAACTCCTTGTTACTCTGCTGAAAATTCTGAACTTTCGGTACATACACACATATAAGTTCAAGACCGCATTTTTGTTTAAATTACTTAACTTCGACAATTGTTATGTTTTTAAAATCGGATGGAAAATAGTTAAGCTGTTAATATCGGTGTTGCCACGGAAAAATTTTTTTCCTACCAAAACCAACTAAAACATATAAACCTTTCGTTTCAATGCCGTTTGTTAAAAATGTCGAAAACATAACATTTATTAAAACTATAACACCGCCAGTACAAAAAATAAATACGATAACTCCGAATAGCAATTGATTTTACTGTACAGACTTGTACAAATGTTCCTCTTTATTATTATTACGTCGGGTAAACTCCCGCTGCGACCTAAGAAGATCTCTTGTGCCAATTGCAATCATTCTAACTTTAGACTATTTAAGAAATAAAGCACTTTGGATGATGTCACATAGTGGTTCGAATAGCAGATCTAGCTCGATGAAAGTCAAAATGTTATTTGTTTTTAAAATACTTTATGGTGCTTGGAATACATTCCTGACAACACATTTAAATAGAAATTGCATTAATTAAAGCAATAAACACATGGAAACAAAAAAAAAAGGTAAGCCAACGCCGTCTATTTGAGAACTCTATTTTAAAAAGTGAAATTTACCATAAAAGTTTCCTAATCGCACTTACAAATATTTGCATAATTGCAAATTGCCTTTATAAACCAAAAATTACACTTATTTCGCTATAGATTCAGAGGTCATAACGCAATTTGTGTTCACATTAGTATAAGTAAATTTTTACTGAAAATTCGTCGTTTTGATTAATTAAAAAATTAATTAAAGAGTAGGAACAGTAAAGGCCCCTGAAGGCCGTTATAAAACCACTCACTATACGTGAGGTATAGGTACGGTGACCATCCGTTCTGTTTTTTGCAGGACCGTACTGTTATTTAAAGGTCTGTCCTGCGTAGTTTTTCAAAACAGAAAACCCCCAAAATGTACTGATTTTTTCCACGTGTCCTGCCTTTGTCCCGCATTTTCTTCGATATTTTAAAATTAACTTTTCCTAATCGAAATAAAAGCAGTGTCGATAACTAATTGATAACTACAGCTAACTAACTAAGCTGGTTTTGAAGGTTCAACTAGTCAATGCGTTCTAAATATTGTACGGTTATGGACAATGGATGACGAGCAATTGAAGACCAGCATCAAATATATCGATAACACTGTTCTACAAATTTTGTGGTAATCGCTTAAGAAAAAAAAATATTTTCCATACCAATTTTCCTTTCAAACAAGCGTTTTCGTAATTTTTTCGAAAAACGTGCTTTTGGTACATTTCGAACCTATTCGTCAATATCTCACGAAAAAATTATCCAATCAACATAAGCTACCTACAGTCCTCTTACAAAATTTCGATGAAAACTATTGGTGTTACAAGCGACCAAAATCGAAAAATTGAAATTTCAATCATTTTCTTTTTACGGTAAATGAAAATCTGATGAGAAATGTAGATGTTACGGAACACAATCTGCACAAAATATATATATTTTTGCAAAGATCCCATCAATACCTTTCGAACTGTTGGTCGTTTCATGAGATATTGAGGAATAACTGAAAAAGTACTAAAAATACCTTTTTCGAGCAAATCTCGAAAACACTTCTTATTTTTTTCGTGTTCAACACCCAACGACCAGTTTGCCTAAAAAATTTGCTTTACAGAGGTTCATATTTCGTGTAAAGTAATATGTAATATGCCTTATTATAATTTTGTAAATATTCATTACTGAAAGATTAATACCAATGAAGCAAATGTGATTTATGTTTAAAGTTTAAAATTGGATTAATAATTAAGAAATATACACTCTTCGTTATTTGAATAGCGCATCCTTTTAATACTTAGTAGGTACAGTTTTTCTTTTGTTTGTTTAATATTTATTAACTTTTTATAAAAATATAGCATATTCTACGTTAAAAATTTTTGAAAATTAAAAAAAAAAAATAAACATAGGGGCGACAATTTTTTTTTGTTGACGGTGCTGCGCATTTTCTTCCATATAAAAATTTTGTCAAGCATACTTTGTATGGTAGAAAATCAAAAAAAGGGTGCGCTATTCAAATGACGAGGAATGTATATATGTAGTATATTTTTGTTATTTTTATACTACGCAATTATATGTAGGTAAATTTTTTGAAAAATTGTCCTGCATTTTCAAAATATATTTATGGTCACCGTAGGTATAGGGCTTTCCGTTGATTTTTGGCAAATTTTTTTTGTTGACGAGGCCAGTCATTTCCTTCCATACGATGATTTTTTTTTTATATGGAGAATATGAGCACCACCTCCAACAAAAAAAAAGCCAAAAATCAAAGAAAAGTCTTAAGTACTTCAAAGATGCACTCTTTTTACTAAAATTGAAACCTTAAGAAACCTTTTTAAAAATATTCCACAAAGCTTGAAACTGTGATTTATACGGTTTTTGTTAAAGAACTAACTATATTTTCATGAAAAATAATGAAGATTAAATAATAATAAAATAATAAGTCAAAACTTGTCAATGTGTGGGTGTCGCATAGTTATGGCAAGGACTATTTTTATTAAGGAATTAGCTTTTCTATTAAATTATTTCAAAAAGTACTAAGTCACTGTTTTTTGTGAACTGAAAATATAAAGCGAAATATACAATCATAAACAATCTTTAGATAACTAGTTTTATATTCAACTTTTAACAAATTTGTAATCGTTATAAGTATAATCTGTGAACAAAAGTTTTCATATATGAAGGGTTAAGATTTTTTAAATATTTCGTTTGCCATGCAAAGAAATCGACCACTTTTTTTTATTTTTAGTCCACCATATTGAATCCGCTATTTTGCATTTTTGATAATTGGCTTAAGATTCGAGATCGGCGACCAAGAAAATCTACGGATACACAGTTTCAAAGAAATCTACCTATTCTTTAAATTTTTCATCAGCCATATTGGATCCGCCATTTTGAATTTTTGGTAAATGACTTCAGATTCGTAATCAGCAATCCAAAAATCCCCCCGATAAGAAGTTCTGTAAAAATCCATCAATGAGTATTTGTTTAAATAGTTTCGTCCAGCTAGATTTGCGATCCGAACCACTGTGAGCCGTGTTCCAAATTTTGGATGCAGAGAAAATGCGTTCCCCAACGTGTATCAGTCTGCTATTCATTACATTTACATTGAGAAATAAAGCCATATTTTTGCGTGTGGTGTTATTTCTTACTGTGAAAGTGAAATAAAGCCATTATGGCGTTGTTGCACCTTTGATAATTTTTTGTGTACTAAAAAGTGTTTATTTTTCATCCAGGATCTGTGCAAATGTACGCACAAGATGTTCAAGAAATGATTTTGAACTTGAGTTGTTTAAAATATACATATAAATATACACATGAAATGTTTAAAAGTACAAACATTTTAGTAAAAACATATTTTTTACAAATAATAAATGTTAAGTGCTCATGTTTACCCAATTTTAAACACTTTGTGTGTAATTTTTCTCTACGTGCAAAATTTGGTATGCAAAAGTAAAAGTGTTTAGTTTTGCAAACATTAGGACAGGAAACGCTTTATATGCGTAAATTAAAAAAAAAATTTTAAGCAAATTTTAAACATTGTATGTGTAAACTGTGAAATTGTGAACAATAAATATTTAGAACTCAAAAAAACGAATTTGAATTTGTTATACGCCACAAATATGATAAGTAAAAGTAAACATGCAGTGTTTAATTCAATTAACACGGTGTGCAAACTTTCATTCATTAAGATAGGAAACTGGCTACCTATCTTAATATGCGCAAATTTAAACAAACATTTTTTAGAGTGCATTGCATAGCTGGTGTGTGTATAATATACACTGTATACACTGTATATACATAAAGTCGGTAATTCTTTAGTGGAAGGTTCAACTTGCAAAATAAACAAGTAAGAAAGTCTAAGTTCGGGCGGAGCCAAACATTAAATATCCGGCGCAAGTATTAAATATATTTTTCCACCTCTCCGAAAGCTACCGCTACATGGTAAGCCGGGGTGTATAAATTTTGAGTGAACTAGCCTCCTTAATTTCGAAATATTGGAGTTTCAAGCATTTCTGAAATTTACCGTTACATGAAAAGCGGCCTCAATTTTAGTCCGATTTCAATTTTAGTCGATACCATCGATAGTGTTGTTTTTAGGTTGTTACTATCGATTTCTTCTCCAATTTTCTCTCCTTCTCATTTTGTAATTTTTGCACAATGTTCGAAATGTTATTTATATGGAGATTGATATAAATAATATGATCAATATTTTTATGAAAAATAATAAATATGAAATAAACAAAAAAAAAAGCCAAAATTGATTAAAACGTGGCTATGTCATAACCAAATTTGACATCGGTTTTGAGGCAGGAGGTCTGAGATAAGGTAAATAATTAAATTTATAATTTATTGGTGCAAAGGTTTTTTCGTTTAGATACATGTGAATGCAAGTATGTAAATAAAGCGAAAAAAAGTTCATATACAAGTGCAACTCTAAACTTAATTATCCATTGAAATCGAAACGAGACTATCGACACTATCGATGGTGCAAAACTTAAACTATCGAAACCATCGAGCGGGAACACTATCGATAGTTCTACAGCTCTATGCTGGGGTCTGGTACTACGAATTACCGCGCCGGGCGCGTTCGACGTCGAGCTCGCGTCCCCCGCTGCCTCCCCTCCTTTTGCAATTATGCACTGCTGTCATTATAACAGTAAAAAGAATAATAATAAAATTACACTAGTTCACTTCTGAAACTGCTTTTTAAAGTCCAAGTAATGGGAATTATTGCGTGTGGTGTTATTGCATGCACACCACCCATGGTGGAATTATATGTACCAAGTGAAGTAATATTATAGTGAGAAGAAATATTTTGACGCTGCTTTATTTGAAAACAAGCCTATAAAATGTGACTATAAGACAGCCGAACGTCAGAAAATAAAGCTACAACAATACCAACATATAACAAAAACTCGATCAAAAGCTTACA
>NW_023468825.1:474-5705 GCF_013731165.1 Rhagoletis pomonella | reverse complement strand
GGGGGGAATGGAGGGTAAAAACCGTTGGGATATTATTATTATTATTATAACTTTGGACCACGTCAACCGATTTCGATAATTCTTTTTGCATCGGAAAGGTAGTGTCCCAGAGGTGGTCCCATACTAATCTGGTTAAGATCCGATCAGCGGATCATGAGATATATATATATATATTTTTTTTTTATATGGGAGTTGAAGTCGGTTTTTTTTTTCTAAAAATTACTAGTTAGTTTATAAGTTGTAAAACTTTATTTCACATTTTTCTCTTTCAATTGTCAGGGATTGTTATATATGAAAGCTGTATATATGCTATATATAGTGCAACGTACCCGTTTCAAACAAAGAGGTGTGTGTCCTCCGACGATCAGTGATAATAATGTGGTTCGCGAAATTATTGCAACTATGCACGCACAAGTAATAATACGTTTTACTGACAATAAAATTTGAATTCGTGGTGAAGTAATCAAAAGACCGGCAGAATCAAATACATATTGTTACGATTATCATCGAAACCTTGAGGGATTTCCCAAATATCCTCCGGCTCGTATCGCTGGATTGTTAAATAAACGCTAACGATGACCAAATTGTAGTACAATTAACTTTATTCTACAACAAACAATTTACAATACTCGCTAATACAGTAAAAAGACTTTACAATACTTGTTAAAGCAATAACAACGCTTTACTAAACTTGTTAACACAATTAAACTTATAGCTTGCTTATTCGCAACTCACTTATCTGCTCACTTTACTTGTAGCTTGCTGAATTGTAACTCGTAACTACCTCAACTCCGCAGTGTCGTGGCTCTTATATACCTGCGCTCGCACTTATGGCAACTCTAGAACGTTCTGAGGTTTATCGCTCATTCTTAACGTTTCTCTTTGTGGAACATTCTACGTCATTCCTCGAACATTCTGCCTATTTCTCGTAGTTCGCTTCGCGTTGCCGCAGTATTCGCCACACTGCCCTCCACCTAAGTCTGATCGTCCCGATCAGACACACTTGCTGTTCCAAACGTTGCTAGTCTTTCATCTTGGTTCTCGGTCTACCAGCTGTCTGGATTGGATGCACTGCGTCCTTCAGCCGTTTGTCAATCCTTTCCAGTTAGAATGTTGTTCGGAGCTGACGCCTTTCTTCGGCAACACCAAATCGCCTTCCTGTAGCTCCTCTCGGCTCGATGCGTTGCTGGACATTGCTTCCAGCTTATATCCGGTGGTGCACCATCTCACATGATCGTGCTTCTGCCAGCCACTGGTGGTGACCAGGCCATGGCTCCTCTTGTGGGCACCCTTTTTGCCAGATCTATGCCGCATCCTCTGTCCATGACACCCATGCTCCTGCCTTCGTGCTGCACTGCCTTTAGCACATCTTGCTAAATCCGGTTCCTCACACTGAAACTTGCCCATTGTTTCCGCATCTCGCTCCTTCGCCGGCGTCAACCTCATTGATCGGACATGTATATCCTCATCATTGACTTCCGGCTTAACTGCTTGCCTTTGCCGACCACCTTTTTCGGGACATTTCAAAGCGCGCCTACTGCTCCTACAGCCGCTTCCATTTCCGGCCACCAGCGTATCACCATTGCAACGTGGTTTAGCGGCTTTCCTCCAGCCGGAAACACTGCCTAACTTGCCATGACCTCTTTCTTGTTTCGATCTCTTCTTCACTGAGCTAGCGGAACCGTCACGCTTTTCCTGTATCGGTGAACCGTTTCCTTCTCCTGACGAAACCACTCCGTCTCCATCACTGCCAACCTCCGCCCAACTAACCGCTTCCGTTTCTGGTGGAATCTTCGACACTTCCTCTAAGACTAACCGTCTGCTGCAGCACTGGCTGTCGTAACCAACCCTAAGTGGCACTTTCCTGTGACGATCTGTCAGGATCATTCTCTGGGGGTCAATCTTCAAGCCTTGACCAAGTAAGAAATCCACGCCGATGATGACTTCATCCACAATGTCTGCCACTATAAACTTAGTGTACGAGGCCACATCGTCGATTATTACCTCGCATGGTACTTCTCCTAACACTTGGGTGCGTTCACCAGTTGCAGTCTGCAGCTTTGCTCCAGGTAGTGGCTTCACATAAAAAGTGGCCAAATCCGGTCGAATAATGGAATGTGACGCTCCAGTATCCACTGTCAGTACTCTCTCCTGCCCATTCACACATCCACCAACAGTGAGGTTGCATGCTTTCCGGCCAATTTGTGAGACGGAGATTATGGGCCCTTCAACATCTGGAGCCAGCACGCCGCCCTTCCTGCTGGCTCGTTTCAGTTTAATGACTGATTAGAGTTGGCTTCGTCTCCTTCAGCCCTGAGTTTGCGTCCTGATAAATTGTTGAGCCCACTGGAACTTGCGCTGCAATCGCGGGCGAAGTGGCCTGGCTTTCCACATTTAAAACATTTGCCAGAGCCATGCTTTTTCTCGCCCAGCAGTTGGATAATCTTCTTCAGCATTTCATTTGTCTCGTCCGGTGTTTCCACTTCCACGCGATGTGCTTCGAGGGCTGGCCTACTTAGGAGCGCCGCCGTTTCACGCGTCTGAGCATACGAGAAAGTTTCAGCAAATGTTGGCTTTGGATTCGCGTACGTCTCTCGCCTGGAATACACGTCCCGCATTCCGTTGATGAACCTCTGGATTTTTACTCTTTGGAGGTGCTCACCAGATGCATTTATCGTCCATGCTCCAGTTGTTTGCTGTAGCCGTCTTTTCGAACTGGAGCTTAAAGACTTGGAAAGGAATCGTGCCGTCAAAGGATGGAGTCTTTACCTTGGGCGCGCTCGTCGAAGAACGTGGACGATTCAACTGCATATCTCGGAGACGACCTTCCAATTCTTCTACCTTAGCCTCAACTTTCTCCTTAATTAGCTCTTCGATTTTGTCTTGCCGCTCCTCGATTTTATACTGTGTCTCTCTGAGTTCCGCATTATCTTTGTATAAATTCTGCTCCAGCTGAGTAATCTTTTCATCTAGCTGCAATGACATGTACATTTTGTGGGGGACATGGCGGCTAATAATGTGTTCATGTCCATAACTATTGATGAACTATGAGCCTTTTGCTGTTCTTCAACCTTCCCGGATGTCTGCTGCACATCCTTAGACGAACAAGCAGCCTCATCCTTCTGTTCGTCCTTCGTTGATGTCGCGTCGTCCTCACGATGGAAGTCGTATTTGTCAACGTCGATACCTTCCTTTTCCATAGCCTCTCGCAACCGGGATAACAATTCCACATTTCTTCCGGAGGTAGCCAAATTATGCTTTTCCAACTCCTGTTTCAGCGCCTCAATCTTTAACCCTTCGTCTGACACATGAGTACAGTCAGGCCTTTTCCATTTTCAAATTACAAAAAAGGGTTCTTTAAATATAGCTAGAGGCTTGAAATTTCAGGTAGCTTAATAAAGATTAGTGAATTACCAATCTGTAAAAAATCGTGCTGGTATCATATATATAAAGCTAGATATATAGAGATGTTGATTAATACATCACATTCGTAACACATAGGTCTGGCTGGACCCACATATATTCCTATGTAATTTTTACCTAAGATGAAGGAATGCAACAGTTTTTCAAAGTTTTCTTTTGAATTTTTGAATTATCATGGCAAGAGATGATTTGCGTTTTTAACCGACTTCCAAAAAAGGAGGAGGTTATCAGTTGGTCGGAATATTTATTTTTTTATTTTTTTTTTTGTATGTATGTTACCGCATAACTTTGGACCACGTCAACCGATAATTATTTTCGCATCGGAAAGGTAGTACCTCCGAGGTGGTCCCATACTAATCTGGTTAACATCCGATCAGTGAATCATGAGACATATCTATATACATATATAATACGCGAAGGCATTTTTTGTGTAGCATAAAAGATCTGCACCGTTCGTTCGGGGTGTCAAATTAAAGCGCTTCGCCTGTAGATGTGCAAACTGGTTTTATTTTTTCGAAAAGAGTTGCCACCTGTTAAATAATTATATTCCAGTTATTTACTAATCAATGCCCTCATATCTGCACCGTCCGTTCGATTTTCAAAAGTGAGGTACCAAATTAAAGGGCTTAGGGTGTGGATGTTCAAGAAGGTTTTACTTTTTCGAAAAAAGTTGCCACCTGTTAAGAAATTAAACTCAAATTAATTAATATGTTAAATCAATTATTAAATATGGGTAGCAATCGAAATGGTTTTGTAATGGTTTTGAAAAGGCTTTACAACCTAACTTCGTATAGGAGGGTTGCTACATGTAAAAAAATGTTATTCAATTTTAATTATGTAAAGGAATTTGGTAAGTGAGTAAGGTATCGCTATATGGGTGTCATATAAAAGAGGTTTAAGAAGGTAGTAGTTTGATAATATTTTGAATAGGGTTGCCACCTATTTAAGAAGTCTAATTGAACTTTTTTATACCCAAGTTATATGAAATATGAGCGATGGATGTCAAATGAAAGAGCTTCAAGTAATTATTGGGGGATTCACAACGGTGTCGTATTGTTGTTTGTCGTAAACTTTAGAAGCACCACTGTCAGCAAAATTATTATGGGGTAATATTCCAAGCGAAATCATAGAAAACTCAATAGAGAGCATTCCCAGGAGTATGAAAATTGCTATTAAAAGCGCAGGAATCTCCACAATCCTCTTGATATATACCTCCTAAAAGTTCAAAACTGAGTGAAGATAGTTGCCTTGCGTTCTCGCTGTGAATCACTTGTTAATTTTTCTGTACACTAGGCTTTATACCTTAGATAATAAGGACAAATTTCTGAAAATTTCAAAAGAATCCGCTTATTATTAAAAAGGTTATGTAAGTAATAAAATGTCGAACATGCACCCGGTTTTGATCGCCAGTGTATTTAAATAATAAAATAAAAAAGAAAGCCCTTAAATTAAGTAAATGTTTGAATAACATACAATAAATTAGTTTGACTGAACAAGTGTTGCACATAATTTCTATATAAATTCATACAATTTGCATGTGGGTCCAACCAGACTCATGCGTACCGAATGTGGCAATCGAAACATGTGTCTGACGGAGAGTTAAGTCCTGAATTTTCGCCATTTTCAGTAGTTTGTCTTCAGGATTTATTTAACAATCCCACTTCTGACACCAATTGTTACGATTATCCTCGAAACGTTGAGGGATTTCCCAAATATCCTCCGGCTCGCATCGCTGGATTGTTAAATAAACGCTAACGATGACCAAATTGTAGTACAATTAACTTTATTGTACAACAAACAATTTACAA
>NW_023468825.1:0-464 GCF_013731165.1 Rhagoletis pomonella | reverse complement strand
CTAATTTATTCAAAACTGATGTTTGCAATAATCCTATAGGAAAAGGTACGCTTATATATCCATATAAGTTTATCTCATTATGTTTAAATGAACGTTCTATCGAAGATGCTTGAAATAGACGTAAAACCACAACTGCTTACCGTGTAGCGGTAGTTTTCGGAAAGGTGAAAAAACTATATGGAATACTTGCGCCGGGTATTTAATGTTCGGCTTCGCCCGAACTTTGACTTTTTTACTTGTTAAGAAATAATTTAGGTGAGTAAATTTGGTGATTTAGTTAAATAAGAAATGGAAAGGTTAGTAATTCTTAATAGTGTTTTTTTTTAGTACTTGAATTTAAAAATTGGAACATTGTATTCAATAAAAAGTTTTTAAATGGTCGTAAATCAAACCTGCGCCACTAAATAACTACTCGCTCGAGTTATGAGTCCTTGTTAGGAATTAAAAGTACACAAGAGATTATT
>NW_023468824.1:0-5706 GCF_013731165.1 Rhagoletis pomonella | reverse complement strand
CCAGAAATACGAAAACTGCGATATTTTAGTAACTACTGGAGATTATTCACTAAAAATTGATATTTATAATAAGTTTTAGACGAAAAATAAGAATATTATAAATTTTTGGAAAATGGGCGTAGCCACGCCCACTTACGGTTACATGTGTATTACTTAGGAACCGCTGCACCAATTTCTTCCAAACTTGGCACAGTTGTTGTCCTTCGCACAGCATACCAAATGGCCGAAAATCTTTTAATTCGGACGATAACCACGCCCACATCCCATATAACGGTAATTTAGAGAAATACAAAATCTTCGATAAATCAGTAAATATTGAAGCTAATTTATTCAAAATTGATGCTTGCAAAAATTCTTTACCAAGAAATACTTTTATGGTACAATTTTGGAAAATGGGCGGGGCACCGCCCACTTATGATCACATATATGTATATCGGTAACCGTTCCACCAATTTGTACCAAACTCGGTGTGGTTATTGTGCTTGCCACATGAAAGCAAAGCGTTGAAAATTATTGAAATCGGACTAAAATTACGGCCGCTTTTCATATAACGGTAAATTTCAGAAATGCTTGAAACTTCAATATTTCGAAATTGAAGGACGCCAATTTACTCAAAATTAATACACCCCGGCTTACCATCTAGCGGTAGGTTTCGGAAAGGTGAAGAAACATATATTTAGGCTGAATTTCTTTATTCATTCTGAACGTTTGGAATAAACTTTTTTGTTTACTTATTCTTTAGAACGTTCCTGATGATATGTTAACGTATATTTCAAACGTATTCTGTTTATTCCGGCTGTGAAATGGGATTATCCGGAATGTATAAAGAAACGCAGCCTTAATACTTGCGCCGGGTATTTAATGTTCGGCTCCGCCCGAACTTAGACTTTCTTACTTGTTTTCTATGCGTTTTGGCATTTCTCTCTCGCATTTGCACCAAGATGACGTCACGCAAAAATTACGCTCAAAAATCCTCTCTCATTGGCGCAATCTTGTATTCTATCATTCTTGTAATACTCCTATATTGGCAGTAAGAGCTCATGAACGAACGAATAAAGATCACCCAGCACGGCGTGCGAGAAAAAGTTTATTTTTTATGTGAATGTGTGAATGAAAGAACCGATTAAAAAATGACGTCATCAACCATTATTTTTTTTCTCAAATGCAATTACAAATACACGGTTGCCGTGCTGGGTGATCTTGTTAGTTGGTTCATGGTAAGAGCTAGTACCGTCCGAAACCACTACAGTACAGATATATCAATAAACACGTACGAAAGAAAAGGAACACATACCTTCCCTGCAGCGGAAATACTAGTACAGAACTAGTGAGTTCACTAGTTTTCGGGAGTCGAATACCGGTACCTTGCAAATCTACCAGCCATGCTTTCTACTGTAGCATTTAACATGGAGTTGTCCTAGGAGGTGAGAATTGACTCCCGCTGCGTAACTTTTCACTAGTACTTGTAGTAGTAACATGTAACCTGTAACCGAACCACTTTTTTTTCGTTGTGCACTTCACAGATACTTTTTCATAATTTAAAAAAAAAAAAAAAACGAAAATAAAGATTTTTAATTATATGTTCTGCATAGTGAGTTTTGAACTCGAACACTTTCGGTCGCAATTAATTGCAGCCAGCATCTTTGCGCACCCAGCTACAGGCGACGATTTGTTCAAATTTAAATTTGTCTTTGCTATTGTCTTTGCTATTTATTTTCCTGTGATCGAACGTACAAAAGCTGCAGCGTGGCGTTGTTTGAAATTTTATTATTGGGCTGAACTGATTCTTGATAATTTTAACAAAATTGTCACTTTAACGCGCTATATCTCAGTCGTTTGTGTATCGATCGATTTGTAATTTTCACACAATAAACTACAAACTATTCCAAAGAATTTAAGTTTAACACCACTTCTTAATACTCACTACAAATAAAACTACAGGTTCATAACTTTTTTATGAGAATTAAGAGGGTGTTTGTTTTCAAATGCAAAAGCTGTGTTATAAAGTTTGAAATAAATTTTTTGTTTTAAAACAGTGTTGTAGATGACTATGTAGGGAAGCTTTTGCGAAAGTTTCAGAATTAAACATCAAGTAGTTGCAAAGTTATAACAATATTATTATGACTCACACGGTTAGCAGATTAGGGCGCTGCGCTCTAAAAGGCTTTATAACTCGGAAAAGTAAAAAAAAGTGATTTATATGTAAAAAGACTTGATTTTTCGATTGAGATAACTAAAAACAATATTAAAAATGACCATAATTCAGAAAAATTACAAATAAATTTTCGTTCAGAATTTTCACCATGAAAATGGGAAAATTTTGGAAAACGCTCAGTGCCATCGCATAGCCCGTACAAAAATCATAGTTTTCGAATCATTTTTCCTATTTTCTGTTTGCTTCGCAGCTAGTCGAACAGTAGCTTGTTTTGCACCGCTCAGGGCGCAGGGACATTTGACGTGAATTGCCCCCAAAATAATTTAAGAAATAGAAATGTTATGTAAAAAGGGGTATCTACATATGTATTGCTTTATTTTGGTACTTTTAAGTCCGATATTTGCGTGGTGGTCACACGAGGGAAACATAACATGGATAAGTATTCAAAATGTATTATTTGTATTTAGATGATAAATAACAAATTCCTTTATGTAATAAGGGAGCACTATTATATTAAAACGGCCAATAACCTTTAGAAAGTGCAATATGTAACCAATATCTCGATTTATTACTACCTGGATCATAATATGCTATTGGAACTAGTAATGTAACTAGTACGAAAGCGACAATTCTCTCCGAACCGGCTGCAGGGTTTATAAATAAACATGTACACAACACATATACAAAAACGGCACTCAAGTACACAATACATTGACAAAAACGGTGCTATACTGTCTCGCTTTGATTTCGGAATGCTTACACATTGAAAAGTTAGCTTACTGCCAATATAGAAGTAGTCCGGGATTTGAACTAAGACAAACGGCGAGACGCCAAAAAGGCACATCGCCTCTAGCATACGCGCCACAGCATATTATTGAAATGATAATCTCTAAATCACTACATATATGAAATTTTTCATGCATCCAAAAAGACAAACGAATAAATATGTATGCATTTATAAATGTAAATATGTGCATACATATGTACGATTGATCTGCTTTCGTCTTCCCCTCGCCGTCCTCCATCAACACACAAATTATTCAATTTCTGGGAATTGCCACGACACCACCAAAATTAACCCGAGGTTGACGAAATATTTAGGTTTTCGCATTAGTTTACATTTAATAAAGCCATACTTGTGCATTTTTTGTGGGGAATAATAACAATTCATTTAAAATTCTGCATGAAAACATCTTCTAGACGATACATGTAACTTTCATGAAAATTAACTATAAAAATTGTATTTTATTAACCACTGGAACGAAAAAAACTTGCTCCGCTCAAATGGGTTAACAGCAAAGTTGAGTTGACATATTTACACACATATATGCAGACATACATATATGCACATGTACAGTGGAGTTGCACTAGCTTCCCAGTAAGAACCCTATCTGTTAACTAATGCGTTATATACGCCTAGTACTACAAAAAGTTTGTGTGATAATTTATATCAAATATTTATCAGTTAATTATATGATTTAATTGTACAAGTTCCGTGCTGTAGCGAAAAATGAAGCCAAACCTTTTTCAAGGACTTCGCAATCATTTGTTACCAAAATGCGTTTATCATAATTCATACTGCGCGACGAAGCCAGCACACAGTGGTTCAAAACTGGAATTTAATGTTCATAATCCACCGGAGCCTTAATTTTTCAACCAATTTTTACTAAAAAGCAAAAAAAATTATTTTGGTGCACATTTTTTATAACATTTCAAATTTTTTTTTTGTGTATTTTTTTGTTTTGGGTGAACCATGATAAAAACACTAGAACGTAAAATCATTCACTCAATTCGTCGGCCATGATTTTTTTCTGACGTTTTCAAACATTTTAAAATCATATAAAATTGAAAATTGGAATTGATTGTTGTTGTTTGAAATTAAAAATGAGAATGTGCGTGTGAGATTGAGTTCGAATTTTAAATTTATATTGCTGGCAAACGTCAGACTGCCTCTCAATGATTTTACCTTGTAATGTTTTTATCATGGGGTGAACCATACGATTGTTTTCAACTAGTTTCTGTTATGTAACATTTATTAACTGGAACAGGAGAATACTTTTTCTTTAAAACTGCTACTTTTTCTGCATTTTGCACAAAAAAATTTAATATAATCCAATAAAAATTCAGAAATCAGGCTCAACTGGTCTATTACAAATATTGTAACCTTTCATAAAAAAAATTAAAGTAATCAAATGAAGTGAAAAATGCAGGCTCCGGGGAATTACAAACACTAAATGCCAGTTTTTAACCACTGTGCAGTAGGAGGTTTATTGTTCTCTTTCAGTGGAACTGGAAACTCAGCGTGCAATATGAACCTGGGCACAACTTTCCCTGTTTTATAGATTGTACAAAGATAACTGAGTAATTGGAAACCCATAAGTGGGGTGCGAAACAAACTGGCGAAGGTTTTCATTGTATTTTATAAGGGACATTTTTATTTTTCATATTCTGCGTTTAAAAATTTACCTCTGAAAAATGCAGAGCCGATTTAAAGGACAGTTTAAGAAATAAAGGACAAAAGGCGTCCTTTGTTTTGAAAAAAAATATAAAGGACAGGGGGTTGAAATAAAGGACTGTCCTTTAAAATAAAGGACGGATGGTCACCGTAACTATAATGTGTTTGAATCTTTTCATGGTACTGAAGATTTAGTTACGGATGAAAAAAATTTAAAATAATCTGTGGATATATATAAATATATATGTATTTATAAACGCTTTGAAGTATAGAAATTTTTGAAATTAAAAAATAAATTAAATAATTTTTTTGCATTTATACAAATGGTGTTCAAGGCACTTCGACCCACCTGTACAAAAATCGTGGCGTGTCAAGGACAAAAATTTAACAATTTCGGACCGAAAAATGTGAAAACGAGCTGAGTTGCCACGTTACATTTGTTAACTTCCGATAAAACCACATATGTTTGTGATTTTAGAAGTTTTGATTTTATTAAAAGAAAAATGTTATGTATTTTCCTGCAGAAAACGTACAGTTTTATTTAATGTTTATTAAAATTACACCTTAAAATACTAGTTAACGATTGAAATATTGGTATGGAACAGATAAATAGAGTGTTTTGCCAAAAATTACCAAAATTCGATATATCTTATTTTACTGGATATAGAGAAATAGTTGCCACTTTTCATTTGGCTGGCCGAGATTTCTTCATTTTAAGATTTTAGAATTTTTGTGTCGGATTGAAAAAGTTGTGCTTGAGGGTGATGAATTTGCGGGGAAATGTGCTGCGGTTGTGTTTATGAATGAATTTACTTGGCCTTGAGAAATATGCGAATGCGTTTATGAATGAAATAGTTATTGTTGTATTTAAATATGCGCGTAATTATGTATGTGTGTATGAATGCTGATTTGTACATTTATACATATGTATGTACATACATATGTATGCATGTGCGTAGTATATATACGGTGACCTTTAACCAACGTAAAATAAAGGACTTTTTTATACCCGAGCGCACTTGTGCACAAGGGTATATTAATTTTGTTCACATAACGGTTGTTTGTAACAGCCAAAACGAATCGAGATAGATATAGA
>NW_023468823.1:0-5707 GCF_013731165.1 Rhagoletis pomonella | reverse complement strand
CCATCTGGTGGCGAAACGGAGTTCGCCGGGTTTGCTAGTTTAAAATATTTTTCAAAGATATTTGTTAAAACAACTTTAGATATAATGGGTTTTCACACCGAAGCTTGGTAATCGGAAACTCGGTGTTCGGTAATTTTTTCCCATTTATTTTGTTTGTGTAACACTTTTACACAAACAAAATACTTTAGAAAAAAATTCCGGACACCGAGTTACCGAATACCGAGCTCAGTGCGAAGAGCCGTACTATTTTACACAAACAAAATACAGTAGAAAAAATTACCGGACTCTGAGTTACCGAATACCAAGCTCGGTGTGAAGACCCATCCTGACGAATACGCGACCGATAATGGTTCCGAAGAAGCGTCATGCAATAAGACTGCTTGTACATACATACATATAAAAATACATACATCTATATAAAATTTAAGCTAAAGAATGAAATTTTTTGTGTGCTTTACATTATATGTCAATAATTTTGTACCTGAATTAGAAAAATAAACTTAGAAAATATTTTCACTTGCAATGGAAGTTTTTAGCCAAAAGCTAAAACTTTTAGCCACTTTTAAAATCGAATCTGGTCACCACTAAAAATTGTCAGCGGCAACACTGCTGGTCAGCTTGCTAGTTCTACAACATAGAGAAAAATATTGTTTAGTATTTTTCATTAAATACGCACTGTAATAATAATAATAATAGATTGGTGCTTACGCATATTTTAGTGTTTGGCCGAGCTTCCTCTCCGACTTGTGGCGTGCACCTTGATGTTGTCACACAAAGCGGAAGGACCTGCAGTTTTACGCCGACTCCGAACGGCGATTGTATTTTTACGAGAAGCTGTTTTTCATGGCAGAAATACACTCAGAGGTTTGCCATTGCCTGCCGACGGACGCACAGTGGGCCACCCCATACAAGTGAGCCTGAAACAAATATTTTATTGGTGCTGATGCTTGGATTTGTCGTAAAAAGTGGTCATAAAAAAATTCACCTTGATCGGGGATCGATTGAATTGCTCCAGAGGTCTTTTGAGGAGGGCTTGATGCAAAAACGGTATATTGAAGGTATCTATATATAAATACGTGAAAACCGATATATCTCTAAACCCAATTATGGTGGGGAACTGAAACTTGGCACGGATGCATAGATTCTAATTACCCTACTCACGGCGAAAAATGATAGGTATTGGAAAAGGGGGCGTGGAACTTCCCATACAAACTGAAATTTTCATATCGCTTATCTCTCTAACCGCTTAAGCTTACGTCCTGAAATTTGCCACAGCTACATATGTTGTCAATACCGTACTTACGGCGAAGAGTGGTAGATTTTGGAAAAGGGGGCGTGGGGAAAATCCAAAAGTGTTTGAAAAAAGATGTCGAATTTCGACAACTGGGCAGTACTAGTATAAATAATTTAACTGGTAGCTATTTTAGAGATATCTTAACCTAATTTGGTATGACAAACAACAAAACGTGCCATTACCAACTGATAAAAAAATCTCAGAACAAAGCCCTAACCTTTCCTTACGGTTACCAGCTGTAATCCACTTGTTGCTGATTTCATTACAAATTAAAGTAATTATTAATTGAATTTTTCGCTTCATTTCCTTATCCAAGTCTGAAGTTCTTTCAAATGTTCGCGAACACAATTGAGTGACACGTTCCTTTTTTGACGTAGCACTCCACATCTCATAAATTCTATATTTGGTATCCAATTTAGATGAGCAAGGTCTTATTGTATTTATAGAATATCATGCTTTAGCGTCCAAGTTTCCGAAAGTTAACAAGTTCTTTAATGTCGATATTTTTACCGAAAGTATTTCTTTTATTTTTTTTTTAATATGCAAAATTTTCGTTATATGTATAAATGTATGTATGGTTAGCTCCTAAATTATGAATCCGGTTGGAAAATATTGTTTACATAGAAGATATCAAAACTAATGAGCTTCGCTACTTTAAACAGAAATTTGAGATTGCTCAGCTATATAAAAAAAATGTAATTTTTGTATGGGGCCTTCCAAAGGAGAGGATATAGAGATATGTTCCCAGAAAAATATTGTTGGGCAAGGAAAAATAACGGGGGTATATGGTACATTTGATCCCTTTAGAAGCAACTCTTGGGTCATATATCATTACAGACTCTGCTTGATATATTGTGGAATTTAACATTGTTGCAAGGTTGTGCAAGGTCTGACTTAAGCAGTATCATAAAGAAGATATCATGAAGAGCTTCACGAAAAAAATTTAAGAAAAATACATGACAATGCAGTGTTTAGATTGTCCAAAAAAATTCGACTTTGTTGATAATTGTTGACGAAAAACGCCTAATTTTGACACATTACTCTGACTACGTCCCTCACCATATATTAATTGTTTTTATTTCATAAAAAAGAGCATCGTTTTCTATGCCAAATACTTTTTTCCAGCGTGTTGTTACACCACTGTGATGAACAACAGACCACTTTTTAAAAATGTTTATTTGATTTTTGTACGTTTCAAAAAACAAAGTTTCAAAACTTCAAATTTGACCTACAAAAAAAAAACAATAACAAAGTGGGCTTTCAAACACCAAAGGATAATTTTTTCTATGTAATTGGACATTTCTTAACAAGTTGGAATTATCAAAACATCAAAATTCCATTTTGATTTTTTTCCGGCTAAACTCGTCCATTGTGGGACGTCCGCTGTTAATAAGAAACCTTTTCTGGGTTTGAACCCAGGTGCTGCGGAGTGGAAGCGCGCACTGCTTACCACTACACCACAACCCTGTGGGGAAAATCCCTAGTTCTGAACTGGTGCGCTTCTAGTACATTTAGACCCAGTACTGGTTCGCGATAAATCTCTTTTGCATGCAAGCAACTGGCGAATTTAACATGGCGATGTCCTAGGAAGTGTCAATTGCCCCCTGCTGCATCCCTTTTTCGATAGTTCCGAACTAGTCCTAAATTCTATAGTTCCGAACCAGTTCTAAAATCGACAGACGAAAGAAAAAAGTATCATGATTTTTCAATCTTTTTGATTCTTCCGTGTGTGCGATTTTAAGTTATTTTGGAAGAAATGAAATTAAATTTGTTTGAATGATTGTAAGAAATGTACGTTTACATACCTTTAGCTGTAGCTGAGTTTGCAGAGGTGCTCGCTGTTATTTCTTAGATTCTTAACACAAATTTTAGTTTTGTATTACCTAGCTATGAAAAAGCATCTGCGAAGCGCAGAATAGAAGCGTATTTGAACGAAAAAGCCGCCGAACACATATGTATCTATGTAAAGTAAACAAGCCCCCCGCTGCATCCCTTATTCCATAGTTCCGAACTAGTTCTAAATTCGACAAATAAGATCTAGTTCGTTCTGCATCCCTTTTTCTATACTTCCGAACCATTTCTAAATTCGTCACTTTAGATATAGATTTCTAGTGAAAAAAAACTGAAAAAATTAGTTTTTTAAAAGTACCACTTTTCGCCGATTTTGGACTGGTGGGGATCTAGTTCCTATCGGACTAGTTCCTTTTTGCCGATAAAGACCTAGTACGGAACTAGAAATTTGATTCACTAGTCCGCGGTTTCCCTGCAGGGAACGGCCGCACACTGGGGCCAAGCGTGCTCAAAATTCAGTTTTTAAAAAAGGGTTTTTTGGAAAAATAAAAAGGCAGGTTTATTCCCCATTAAATTCTACATTTGGGGTAAGTTTTCAGCTTTCTATCGTTTTTCGGCTGGGGGATTTACATGTCCAATCTTGACAAATTTGAACAAAAAACTTTTTTTTAAACTGAGAAATTCAAATGTGCAATTCAAATTGTTACTGTAAGAAAGCGGTATTAGATTTCGTTATTTTGTTTCTTCGATTAGTTAAAATTAAGTTTATTTATTCTTTGGTGTATTTTGTTAGAAATTATGCATTTAAAAAAAAATTATGATTAATTTTCAAAATCACTTTTTTTTAAATGCGCAAAGCGCTTTTAAATTTGACAGTACTGCAATAAAGTATGTTCCTTCCTTACTAAGAATCCGAATTCAAAACCAAAAGAACTTTGCGCATTTTTAAATAAATTGGATTTAAAAATTTCACTTTGATTTTAATTAAACACAAAAACATATACTTCTGGTTGAGTTTGATTCTGTTTCATTTCGAACATAAACTGTTTATTATTTTGAGGTTGCTCAATGAATAAAAAGCGGATTTATTTCTAACAAGGACTTTAAAATCTCTAGTGAGAAGCGGATTTAGTTCGAATAAGGACTTTAAAAACTTTAGAGAGATCTTTAGTAGGAACACGGATCCCGCTGACAATTTAGGAGACGTTTTTAATAGATTGCTAGTTTCATTAGACCCTCTGTTTACTTGCTCGCACTTATTGCCAGTGGTCACCAACCGGAGAGCTTTCCTTTCTGAAGCAATGGAGTTACTTAGTAGAACTTGAAGCGAATAATATTAGTTCAACGGGGCGTGGATGGGATTTATATTCCGACTATGAGGAATAAGTGTCACAGTTTTCAATATATATTGTGCTTAGCATAACTATAAATCACCAACATATTGACAAGTTTTGGCTTTGTTTTATTATTTAATTTTAATATTTTTTTTTTTATAAAAATATACTTTATTTCTTAACAAAAATCGAATAAAGCTGAGTTTCAAACTTCGTAAAAATATCGATGTTTTTGATTCTTCTTCTTCTTTTTTGGCGCTGTAACCGCCTAAGCGATTTTGGCCGAGTTCAGCAAAGCACGCCAGTCGTTTCTCCTCTGTGCCAACTGACGCCAATTGGAAACGCCAAGTGAAGCCAAGTCCTTCTCCACCTGACTCCCTCTTCCTCTGCGGGTTCCGAGTTGAATACTTTCAGAGCTGGAGCGTCGGTGTCCATTCGAACGACATGACCAAGCCAGCGGAGCCGCTGTACTATGTCCATATCGTTTTTAAGCTCATACAGCGCATCGTTCCATCGTCTGCGGTACTCGCCGTCGCCAACGCGTAAAGGCCCGTAAATCTTCCGCAAAATCTTTCTCTCAAACACTCGAAGAGCCGCCTCATCGGATGTTGTCATTGTCCATGCTTCTGCGCCATATATCAGCACGGGCATGATGAGTGACTTATAGAGCGTGGTTTTCGTACGTCGAGAGAGGACTTTACTCCTGAATTGCCTACTAGTAGCACTTGTTGGCAAGAGTGATTCTACGTTGGATTTCAATGCTGACATTATTATCGGTGTTAATGCTGGTTCCCAAGTAAACGAAATTCTCTACTTTCTCGAAATTGTAATTGTCAACAGTGACGTGGGTGCCAAGGCGCGAATGTGCTGACTGTTTGGTTGATGACAGGAGCTACTTCGTCTTGTCCTCGTTTACTACCAAACCCATTCGCTTTGCTTCCCTATCCAACTTGGAAAAGGCAGATAAGACTTCGCGGTTTGTGTTACCGATGATGTCGATGTCATCGGCATAAGCCAGCAATTGGACGCTCTTGTAGTAAATTGTTCCTGAGCGGTTTAGTTCTGCAGCTCTTATTATCTTCTCCAACATCAGATTAAAGAAGTCACATGAATGAGAGTCGCCCTGTCTGAAACCCCGTTTTGTGGCGAACGACTCGGAGAGGTCTTTTCGAATTCTGACGGAGCTGGTGGTATACCTCAACGTCATTTTACACAGCCGTATGAGTTTTGATGAGATGCCAAATTCAGACATAGCCTCGTATAGGCAACTCCTTTTAGTGCTATCAAA
>NW_023468822.1:0-5709 GCF_013731165.1 Rhagoletis pomonella | reverse complement strand
GATGAAGCGGCTCTTGGAGATCCTGCGAAAAAGATTTAAGTGTGAGAATGAGTTTTAACTAACAAAATTGTGTACATTTCTCTTCCAAAAAACTCAGCCCCTGATCTTTAACGTATACACATCAAATAGAACATAGTCCTTATTGTGATAATTTTTTGTTTACTACGATTTCAAAGGATACACTTTTTATTCTTTCATCACTATGTTCTTTATGAATAAGACTTAAAACAAAACTAGTAGACATGTCAAAAAAACATGTACTAAAACTTTATACCTCTTTTTCAAGATTTGCTTTTGATATTTTATTATCTTGAAACATTTGAAATGAGGTCTATTGGTGTATTTATTTTTAGCAAATATTTAAAATAAATAACAGCAGTTTTGTTTACTTGTGAGGCCTTGTCGGGCAATATTTCTTAAAGGGATAAATATATTTTGGATTCTTGGCTATTAACCCATTAATGCCTGCCCATAGACCCGCTGGTACGATTTTGATGAAATTTTTAAATATGTGCCTGGGAGGCCATAAAAGTTGATAGAAAAAAAAAAAAATTTTTACATGCGAACACACCTTAGATATGACATGGGTATTTAAATACCCGACAGGCATTAACATTAACTTTGAAATAACTCCAAAAAAAAACACCATTGGCTATTGTTTTGACGTTTTGTGCATTATTGACATTTGCCAAATGGTTTTTTATGCACCATCATCCCACATGTAAAAAAAATACTTATAGTGATATAAAAAGGTCAAATAAACAAGAAAAAAGTGATAAGAAATAAATTGGCTGATTATAAACAATTGTAAGTACACATGATCTTTTTTTCGTTATATTTTATGTAAAATTATAAATATATGTCTCAATATATTATAGAATATTCAGAATGATTCGTCGGCAGAAAGTTCTCACTGCTATCGAGCTGCAAGCTATTTTAGATAGTTGGTCTGATGGAGATAGTGATGGAGAGGATAACTTTGTCCAACACGCAGACGCCGTTGATATTATCATAACGCCACCCGATGTCGATATTCTGAGTGACAATGAGGAATTGGACGACAATATTCAATTGTTGCGCGATAACCCGGAGCTGCCTCATGAGATTGCAGGGCAATTTGAAATTCAATGCGTTTACGATGACAGCAACGAGCACTTGCCATCGGGTTGTGATGATGATACCGTAAATGAACCCGATTTTGAACAAGAAGAAGAAGATGATACACCGGTGGCCTCGACATCTAGTGGTCGTGGTCGCAAATCAACGCTTAAATCAAGTAAGCCACCTAAGCGACCCAGAATCGAAGAGGGCATGAAACCAAAATGGTCTCGGTCGCAAAATTATCAATTCACTAAGATTCCATTCGATGATTCGGCCACTTCACACAAAGCGTTGTATGAGAAAATTGGTGACATGAATCCAGTGCAGCTTTGGGAAATGTTCATCGATGAGGAGGTGTTGAACATGTTGGTTACTTCAACCAACCAATATGCTGCGACCAAAAATTGTCCTTCGTTCATAACATCAATTAGCGAAATGAAAACGTTTTTGGGCGTGTTGTATATAACCGGTTACCATACATTGCCGCAAATATATAGTTATCGGTCAAATCGGGAATCATTAGGATGCGCGCTAATAAAAGAATGTATTTCAAGAGACAGATTCAAACGAATCAAACAGTTCTTTCACGTGTGTGACAACTCAGCATTGGATATGAAAAACAAATTTGCAAAAGTCGCACCATTGAATGACTTATTGAACAAAAAATTTCTTCAATTTGGTGTTTTCTCTCACAACCTTTCCATTGATGAACAAATGATTGCCTACTACGGCCGACATTCGTGCAAAATGTTCATCAAGGGAAAACCAATTCGTTTCGGGTACAAGTATTGGTGTTTGGCTTCGTCAGAAGGCTACTTGTATCAACTACTTCCATACGCTGGTGCATCAGAACAGGAGGACCCAGGTTTCGGACTGGGAGAACGTGTTGTGCTATCACTTCTTTCACATCTGGAGGCCCGCGCCAAGCGCACGGTTACCTTTGACAACTTCTTTACAAGTCACAAACTTATGACTCGTTTGTCGAACGATGGATTCTTCGCTTTGGGAACTGTTCGTGATAATCGGACCAATCATGCCCCATTAATGAACATCAAGGAAATGAAAAAGAAGCCTCGCGGGACGTCTGACTTTCGTTTCGACATGAACAATTCTATTTTGGCGGTGCGTTGGAATGATAATGCGGTAAGTTATATGTGCAAAGAAACATTTCAATTTGACTATCGGTTCATTTTGATCTTTACGTCCATCGTTGATGTGTTCTTCATTCATTCTTATCTTTTCAGGTCGTGACCTTATTATCGAATTTCCTAAGCCATACACCAATGGTCCGCGCGAAACGGTATGATCGAAAGCAACGGAAAATGGTTACTATTGAGCAGCCGTATTTGGTCAACGAATACAATCATCTTATGGGAGGTGTGGACCTTTTTGACAATGCAATGAACAACCACGCTGTCGAGTTTAAATAGCGGCAAATCAGCTGCACTTGATAGTAGTTGGTTGAATAAGGAAAATGAATTAGCAACAAGAGTTTACGGGATGTACATAGCTCAGTGGTTAACGCTTCTGACTTTGAACATCGAATTCGCAGGTTCGATCCCTGCTGAAGTCTAGAAAAAAGAAGTCTGATGAGGAGATGTGGTGATCTCCGAAATAGTGCTATAACTTCTACCGCTTAGACTTTGTTGCTTTTTCAATTTTTCCTAATAAACAATCGTGGTACAAAGCTCAATAAAAATATTAAAAAAAAAAAAAAAATTCAATGAATAATTATCGAATTCGGATTCGGGGAAAAAAGTGGTATTGGCCATTAATAACAAATGCGTTTGACGCGGCTATGGTAAATGCATGGAAGTTACATTGCTTCTGTCGCAAGTATGACAAGAAGCCACCGATGTCTCAATATGAATTTCGAGTGGAGGTGTGTGAATCGATTATGATCAAGTCCAGTTATCATCATCCGGGTAGAACGTCGGCTTCCGGGGCACAACTGGCAATGCGTTACGACCGTATGGATCATTTCATCGGAAAACTTAATACTCGTCATCGTTGTCCGCAATGCGGTGGCAAAACTGAATATGGTTGCTTGAAGTGCCAAGTGAACTTGCATCCCGCTCCTTGCTTTCTGGATTACCACAACGGCGTTGAACCAGATAAGAAAAAGATTGCCAAGGCTAAGTAATCTATTTCTTATAAATATAATAATTTCTCAGTAAAATAAAAAAAAATTCTATTTAATTATGCGTTTTATTCACTGCAAATTAAATGTTTCCATATAGGAAAAAAAAGACTTTTTGTGTACCCACATTGGACTGTCGGGTATTTAAATACCCATTTTCATTTAACCAGGTGTAACGGCCAGGTGTGTTGAGATATCTCTATAGCGTTTTTTTCATTACATGAAGGACACCTGAAGCTATCTGGTAAGGTGAGCTTTTTTCGTTTTTCCCATTTCCCTATATTTGGGAGCGCTTTTCCTAAGAATTTTCCGATAAAAAAAAAACCTCGATTTTTGGCTTAAAAAAAAAAGTTTTTAACGAAAACAATATACTGACATAATTTTATTTTTTAAGGCTCATTCTTCCTCTTCAATCAAAAAAAAATATAACTTCGATATCTCTTTCCTAGCCCGAGCTAGAATTTATTTAGTGACACCACTTTCTTGGGTATTTAAATACCCATTAGGCAGGAATGGGTTAACTTCGGTCCGGATATGTCGGCCTTCCTCTGCTGTTTAATGTCGAAGTTTGAGCAGTCAAGTCAAGCAGTTAAGGCTAGTTATAAAGAGAGTCGTTGCTCGCATTATTAAAAATCTGCAAGGCTGATGGAATATTATTGTTCAAAGATCTGGTATGAAAAATCCAATGAATCGCCAGTTTTCCAAACATTTTCATTTGTAAAATTAACTTAAAACAAGTAAGAAAGTCTAAGTTCGGGTGGAGCCGAACATTAAATACCCGGCGCAAGTATTAAATATGTGACCTGGTCTACGAAAAGGGAGCTTACGTGCGAAAACTAGTTTTCTGTGAAAAGCTGTTAAAAGTAAGCAACTCGTTTCGTCAGTTTCTCATTATCTCGTTAACTGTTCTCCGCGCCGGACGTCCAGTAAGTGTTGTTGTTGGTCCAGTAAGTGTTGTTGTTGGTCCAGTAAGTGTTGTTGTTGGTCGGAATATTATTATAGTTCATCGTGTAAGTTGCTAGTGTGGAACATTTAAAAAAGTAACACTGAAGAAGTGACGTTTACTGTTTCTGTTGATTATCGTCTTCGCATTTCGCATGAAATGAAACATGAGTGTTGATGAGGAGTTCAGTGCCGTATACGGACAATATTTCCATGAAAAGGATGATGAAAACGATGATGAAAACTATGAAGAGAGCGATGATGATGACGACGAAGTATGTGTATCTCAGGCAGAAGATGATACCGAACAAACTTTTGTTAAGATGGACCTGTATGTTGTTGATGTAAAGGAGGAGGAGCTGGTAACAAAATTTCTGTCAAAAGATTGTTGTAATAATGAATGCCATACACTGATACCACGGGAAATGATCGAGAGTACGCGGAACAATTGTTTAGAGATGTCGAAAAATGAACTTGATTTAGTGATTTTGTCGTATTTTTACTCTTCTTTCTCTACATTTTTAGTACACTTCTAAGCAAGTTAGGATTTTCTGCTTTTCACCACGTGAAAAAGCATCTCATCTTCCATCCGAATCAACCAAAAAGTGAAAATTGATTTTTTGACACCTAAGCCCCCTTTCCGTAGACCAGGTCACATATATGTTTTTTCACCTTTCCGAAACCTACCGCTAGATGGTAACCGTAAATTAGCGTCCTTAAATTTCGAAATATTGCAGTTTCAAGCATTTCTGAAATTTGCCTTTATATGGAAAGTGGTCGTAATTTTAATCTGATTCCAATAATTTTCAAGGTTTTGCTTCTATGTGGCAAGCACAATAAAAATACCGAGTTTGGTACAAATTGGTAGAACGGTTACCGATATACATATATGTGATCATAAGTGGGCGGTGCCACGCCCATTTTCCAAAATTTTACCATAAACGTATTTCTTGGTAAAGAATTGTTGCAAGCATCAATTTTGAATAAATTAGCTTTAATATTTACTGATTTATCGAAGATTTTGTACTTCTCTAAATTACCGTTATATGGGATGTGGGCGTGGTTATTGTCAGATTTTTTAAATTTTCGGCCATTTAGTATGCTGTACCAAGGCCAACAACTGCCAAGTTTGGAAGAAATTGGTGCAGCGGTTACCAAGATATACACATGTAACCATAAGTGGGCTACGCCCATTTTCCAAAAATTTATAATATTCTTAATTTTAGTCTAAAAATTGTTGTAAATATCAATTTTGTCATTTTGCCATTTGTCTATATCTATCTCGATTCGTTTTGGCTGTTACAAACAACCGTTATGTGAACAAAATTAATATACCCTTGTGCACAAGTGCGCTCGGGTATAAATATAAGCAAACGAATGCAGAAAGTTTTGCGCTATAGTCAAAGAAGTATATGAATGTCCTTAAATTTTAGAGCCTTCGGAACATCCTTTAAAGGACTATGAAACCATAATACTCTCTACTCAGCTTCGAAGAGGACGTATGGATGTTGGCACACTTTTGCGCA
>NW_023468821.1:0-5709 GCF_013731165.1 Rhagoletis pomonella | reverse complement strand
CTGGTCAGCTGCCAACAGGCTTGCCAAATGCCATGATTTCTTGAACATTCCGCCCACCTCGTCCTAAGTGGGGACGAAGTTATGATGCCTCAGGCCGCCCACCGTCTGCGAGTGGTTTATCGATTGGTAAGATAGAAAGTTTGTTGACGGGTCGTTTGAGCGTTGAAGATTTAGTTTTGACGGTCACCACTCGTACGATGCCATCTGATCCTTCATGGATGTCCAATATTCGCCCCAACGGCCACTGCGTTGGGGGTGAACGTTCGTCTCGAATAAGGACAAGCTGCCCAATTTCGATGTTTGGGTTTCGTTGGCGCCACTTGGTTCTAGCTTGGAGTCCTTGAAGATATTCGTTCGACCATCGTACCCAGAAGTCATGATACATCTGCGTAAGCTGTTTCCACTTAGTGAGATGTGTCATATTAGCGTTAAACGAATATCCTTCCGGGGTGGTTGTAAGAGCTCTGCCGACCAAGAAGTGCCCCGGAGTTAACGCCGTGAGATCGTCGGGATCGTCACTGAGCGCGGTTAGTGGCCGTGAATTGAGGCAGGCTTCAATTTGTTTTAATACGGTGTACAGCTCCTCAAAAGTTAAAGTAGCCTGTCCAACTACTCGTTTTAGGTGCACCTTCATGCTTTTCACCGCAGCCTCCCAGATGCCCCCAAAGTTAGGGGCGGCAGGTGGTATGAAATGCCAGTTTATTTCACGACGAGAAGTGTACGATGCAGCTGCTTGAAGCTGAGCTTTCAAAGCTTCTCGTTCGCCAGCCAAAAGTGCGTTTGCGCCTACAAATGTGGTACCATTATCGCTGTAGACATCTGTGCAAAGGCCTCGAGTAGCAACAAAATGATTTAGAGCAGCTATAAACGCCTCGGCAGTCATATCGCTCACAAGCTCTAGATGGCAAGCTTTCGTAGCGAGGCAAATAAATACAACTGTGTACCCCTTATAGGCACGATGTCCTCTGCCCTTTGTCGTGCGCACTTGGAACGGACCTGCGTAATCTATTCCGGTATGGACGAATGGCAATGTGACGTTGCACCGAGGACTTGGTAGTTGACCCATAAGTTGTGTGCTTGGTTGACAAGTTTGTCGAAAACATGGCAGACATTTCCTGATGACAGCTTTCACTGCTGTACGGCCGTTTATCACCCAGAATCGTCGTCGAATGTGGTTGAGGGTTGACTGCGTCCCTGCATGCAGCAACTGATGATGAGCCTGTTTAATCAGTAATAAGGTTAAGTGACTAGTTTTGGGTAGAATCATGGGGTGTCGCTCATTAAATGATAGGTTAGCGTTTTTAAGCCGCCCACCGACGCGTAATATGCCCTCAGGATCGAGTAGGGGGTGCAGGTTGGCCAGCTTTCTCTTCGTGTCGATGCTCTTGCCCGCGCGTAACTGTTTCAGTTCCAGAGCAAACTCTTTTTGCTGTACTCGCTTAGTCCAAGATTTTAGCGCGGCATGGCGTTCACTCCAAAGACAATGCGACGTTGTAGCATGGGCTTTTCCAAGTTTGGCGGAAATGAAGCGCCTGCTCCAGGCGGTGACAGCGAGTAACTTACCAAGATCAGAATACTTTTCGAGGATTGATGACTCAGCCACTGCGGTCTGCGTGTTTAGCAACTTAATGGTTTTCATTTCAGGAAGCAGATGAGGAACCGGTGTGCGTAGTTGCGGCCAACTGTCGGCAGATGATTGTAGCCACGGTGGCCCCGTCCACCAAAGCGCATGGTTGAGTAGTTGACCTGGCGATATTCCCCTCGATGCACAGTCCGCTGGGTTGTCGAATGTGCGCACATACCTCCATGTGTCGCTGGATGTGATTTCGTGTATCTGAGTGATTCGATTAGCAACGAATTCTTTAAGCTTGCCGGGGTTTGACCGAATCCATCCAAGCGCAGTGGTTGAATCCGACCAAAAAAAAACGTGTCGACAGTTTGCAGCTTAAGAACTCCTTGAACCTTTTTGATGAGTTGGGCAGCCAGCAATGCTGCACAAAGCTCGAGTCGTGGTATAGTAACCCTTTTGAGTGGCGCCACCTTAGTTTTGGCTATAAGTAAGGTGACATGTGCGCCGCGCTCCGAAATCACCTTTAGGTACACCACCGCGGCATATGCTTGTGCAGATGCATCTGCGAATGCGTGATATTCAAACGAGGTGGCATTGTGAGACGTTTGTATCCAGCGTGGAACTCTGAGTTTGCTTAAGCTCTCTAATTCGGCACGAAGCATTCCCCACTCGTTTTGGATTGCTTCAGGAAGCTCCTCATCCCAGCCGATTCCAAGCGTCCATAATTGCTGGAATAAAATCTTTCCTCGTATTAGTACTGGAGCCAAGAAGCCCAGCGGGTCGAATAACTTCGCGACGTCTGAAAGCAGTTGGCGCTTAGTGAATCGTCGATCAGCAGGGTTAAGCGTTATTTTGTAGCTGAATCAGTCGGAGTGTGTCATCCAAACGATGCCTAAGGCCTTCGACTCGGTTTCAGTGTTAAGCTCATACGGGTCCTTATCCCCACGATCTTCAGGATCTATTTCTTGCAGCATATCAGTAGAATTGGAGTTCCATTTTCGGAGTTTGAAACCTCCAGCTAGCAAAAGTTGTTGTAGTTCACCTCTGAGTTGATTGGCCTCAAAAATGGTTCCAGCACCAGATAGAACGTCATCTACATAGAATTCGTTCAATAGTGTGGAACAGGCGTGCGGAAACTGTTGTTGTTCATCTCTAGCAAGCGCTTGTAAAACCTTCATAGCAAGGAACGGCGCACAATTGGTTCCATAAGTAACCGTTAATAACCGAAAGGTTGAGGTTGACTCTCCATCGCCGAATCGCCAGACAATTCGTTGCAAGTCGACGTCTTCCCCATGGACCAAAATTTGCCTGTACATCTTTTCGATGTCAGCTGTGAAGGCAATTCGGTATTTGCGCCAGTTCAAGACGACGGAAGCAAGATCCTTCTGTAACTTTGGACCTGTGTGTAGGCATTCGTTCAACGACAACCCAGACCCACTTCGCTTTGATGCGTTGAATACGACACGCAACTTGGTCGTAGTGCTTGAGTCCTTTAGCACGCTGTGATGGGGAAGATAGCTGACGCGGCCGTTGAGCCTATCGTTTCCAACCAGCTCCATATGACCAAGTTTGTAGTATTCGGACATGAAGTCGTGGTATAGTTTGCGTACTGAGGCATCTCGATTTAAACGGCGTTCCATGGTACTTAATAACGATAGTGCAGCCTCTCGTGTTGATGAAAGTTGAGAAAGGCCCGATTCATTTTTGACCGGGAGTCGTACCACATACCGACCTGTCTCAGTGCGTTGCGTAGTAGATTCAAAGAACTCGTTGCAGAATATCTCATCTTTAGTTAAGGTTTGTTGCACGGCTACCTCTTCCTGCTCCCAGAATCGACGAAGAAGTACATCTACCTCCAGTCTAGTGCAATAGCAGTCATAAGCGGCCTTCATTGATGAGTTACCTCGTTCTGGTAGGCTGCCGAAAATAACCCATCCTAATTGCGTATTTTGTGCGATGACATTAGTGTTGGGGCTACGCTTGATATCGTTGAGCATGATTGTGGCGTAGTCACCAGCACTCAAAATGACGTCGATAGCTCCTGATATGTTGAATTTAGGATCGGCAAGTTTAAGGTCCCAAAACGGCTTAAAGTGTTCAGGATGATAGTTCACAGATGGACTCAGGTTTCCTACGCGTGGCAATACTAGAGCAGTGCAGCGCATTTCGAAAGTGGAAATAGTTGAACGTAGCGAAAACTCCACCGAGCCAGTGGTTGTAGCCAACCTTTGACCGTTAGCTCCATTTAATGGAATACGCAGCGGCGACTTCGATAGTTTAAGCTGGGATACTACGTATTCACTGATAAAGGTGGCTTCAGCTCCGCTATCTAACAAAGCGCGTAGTACCATGGTGTGACCGGTGTTAGAATGCAGCTCGACTAACGCTGTTCCGAGTAGCACCGGAGGAACAACCGAAGAGGTCTGCTGAGTGATGGATGCGTTGTATGTGGATATAGGACTTTGGTTGCTTGCTGACGAAGATTTCATGGTCGCAGGTGGAGTCGGTTGGTTGTTTGCGCAGTACTCATGAATCATAGTGTGGTGAGCCGAATTGCATTTTTGACAACGGCGTTTTGACGAGCACTGATGAGCTTTGTGACCAGAGCGCAAACAGTTCATGCACAGGCTTGCTTGCTGTACTGTCTTGTATCGCTGCTGGGGCGTTTGGTTACGAAAGTCCGTACAAAATAAGATGTAGTGCTTGCTAGAACAGCAAGGGCAACTCGCTTCAGTAGTGTGGTACCCTTTCAAACCGTGTTGTTTGGATTTGGTAGTTGTAGTGTCCTTCGACTGTAAATTACTTGGTTTAGAATCTGCGAAGCTTTGCACGACTTCCAATGATTTGGTTTGATTTTCGATGAAAATACGTAAATCATCGAAAGTTGGAAGTGTGTTGTTGGAGGAGATAGACAGCTCCCACGCACGTACAGAGGCACTGTCAAGCTTGTGCACAACAGTGTAGATGAGCCAGTCGTCCCAGTGAGCTACCGGACGACCAAGTTGTTCTAATGCACGTAACGATGCGGTGACACTGTCAATCAATGATCGCAAATTGGCGGCGGATTCTCTTCGTATCGGTTGCAAATTTGTAATTTCGGTTAGATGTGCATTGATAATGATGCGTTTGTTGTCGAATTTGCGCTCCAGCAAGCACCAGGCGACAGTGAAGTTACCGTCTGTTGTAGCAATGTTATCCAGTGAGTTTTTCGCTTCGCCAATGAGACTGTCCTTTAAATACTGCAAGCGCTGCGTGTCTGACAAGTTTCGATTTTTGATGACGATCGACGTGAATAAATCCTTGAAGGGGTACCAGCGCAAAAATGACCCATCGAAAGGTGGTAGTTTAATTGGTGGAAGGCTATGAACCGGATACGCAGCAGTTGCAGGAATTGTTGGTGACTTCGTAATGATAGGGGAGCTCGTTGCCTCAATCATATCGTTCAGCTCCCCCAATGTTTCGGTGTAGATGCGCTCGATTTCGTTGTACGCGTCCAAAGCCAGCTGTGCCAGCTCAATAGTGCTGGCATCGTCAGCAGCGTTTGAGACTTCGTCATAGATTTTGACGTATTTTTCCCAATACTGGCAAAGCAGTGATCGGCGGCCGGTTAGAAACCCTTTGGTTTGTTTATTTTTAGCAGTTTTGCGTAAATTTGACATAAAATTTACAAGTAAATTTGCTGCGCCAGTTTGTTCTTTGATGAGAGTCTTCATCTTTGCAGAGAACGTTGTGGTTAGCTAACCTTAAAAAAAAACTTCTTAGTAGCTGGTTTGACTGCTGATATATATACGTGGACGGCGAAGAAGTCCAGTTAGCGTTCCCGAATATTCTTATGTGTATAGCAGGTATACATATAAGCCGCTTTATATATATATGTATGTAGGTAGCTTTCATGCGAACAGTAAATAGTGCCGTTTGCAGTTTACATATGTAAATAGCTTCAAAGTTAACAAATTTGAAGCAGCGTAGTTATAACATTTACTTTTGCAATTAATTTGCACGCAAAAGAGTCGGCGATGGCTAATGATGTCTTTTGTATGCAAATCAACCAAAAGCGGAGCGCACACAAGAAACTCCCCGCAAGGGTTGCCAATGTTAAAAGCTGGAATAAGCCAATGTAGGTTTCAGTTCACTTTATT
>NW_023468820.1:0-5710 GCF_013731165.1 Rhagoletis pomonella | reverse complement strand
GATTCAGCTACTTTGGGTGGTGGCCGAAAATCGACATCAAGCAGTATCTATATTTTTTTGGACGCATTAAAAAAAAAATATAAGATTTCATCCAAAAATCAGCATCGCCGCTTGAGATGATGATTTTTTGGCCAAAGGTAACGGCACTAATGACGTTGAACCGAAGTTTTCCCGATCCCGACAATGATAATTTGCATGCCGGCTGCGTTCTGGCAATGTAAGCAGGTCTTTGATAAGACGTGCGGTTTGTCACTTGGAGGAATGCTATGTACCCATAGTTCTACGATAAGACCCATTATCAGCTATGCAGCTGTGTTGTGGTGGAAAAAAACACTCATCGCGGAAATCTGCTTACCAAACTTCAAAGAACGATCGCCGTGTTGTGTGCGAACTCTCTACATTTTTAGTTTTCCTTATTGTTTCAAAATGAAAATAATGCCTTTTTAAACCGACTTCCAAAAAAGGAAGTCTTTTTTTTTTTTATGTATTACCGCATAACTTTGGACCACGTCAACCGATTTCGATAATTCTTTTTGCATCGGAAAGGTAGTGTCTCAGGTGGTCCCATACTAATCTGGTTTAGATCCGATCATTGGATCATGAAATATATATAGATATATATATATTTTTTTTTAAGTCGGTTTTTGATTTTGCTAAAAATTACTTGTATATTATGTAATTTTTAGGAACTTATTTTTTCTTATTTAAATTTTTATTTATTGCTTTCTTTATTTAATGCAATTTTTAGATTTTATTGTTTTAAAAAGAAATACATAATTTTAGCCTAATTTTTGTAATTTAATTTTCTCTAAATTTTTAGGCTTTATTGCTTCAAAAAGAAAAATTTATTTTTTAGTAGAATTCAATTTTTGCAATACATATTGCTGAAGGACAATCGAATAATACTAAGGCCTCCTCATTTGCCCTACTGAAAAGGGCTTCACCTCTTTCTATAGAAAATTCTATAAATTTTACTTGGTTTCTTGTTGAAAATATAAACTTTCTAATAATAAAGCGGATTTTACTGCTGTGCCTTTTTGTAACATTTTCCTACATCCAAACCAAAATTTATTCAACAAAGTGTGATTGAATTTGACATTGCTCTCACAAGAACCCCCCTATAAAGTCAAACTGAAAAAATTTTGTAAGAATTTTGAATCGATTGTTTATATTTTTTGGCATAATAGTACCTTAAAAGAGAGCCTTCCTGAGTTGTCAATCACACCTTGTTTCATACACCTTGATTCAAACTCACTTACGAGTAGATGAGAATAAATTTAATTTTCCTCATCGCGCCATACCATGTAAAAAACTCAGAAGCATTCACTTCACTGCACAGGCAGGTTCATGGCCGCTGTTTTGCGAACAATAATTAGAATTTGCGTTAATTCATATAATTGAAAGGGTACCAAGTGGTTGCGCGCATTCCTGTGGCTAGTACCTAAATATATATTACAGGTACAGGGCTGCTTTGTTTGCGTAGATTCATAAAAAATTGACTTTATGACGCGAGCGACGGTATATAAAAAAAAGAGACCCTCAACCCGAATAAAGTAATTAACAAATCACTGCCCAGTGATGCTCATGCTACTATGTACATACTCGTATATATGTAAATATGTATGATATTTTGTGAATGTATGTATATAGGTGTACATACATATTTGTAAGTGTTATTAGGAGCCATTCTCTTTCAAAGTCAAAAGTTTATTACTTTTCTCATAGAACTCATAGAACTCATTCGAGAAATGTAAGCGGGAAAACTTGGGCAAAGTACCCAGTCGGAAAAGTTGTAATGCATTACATGCGTGATAAATAATATAATGTATTTCTTATGCGTTCTCGATAATATTACTGCTAACTATGTAATCAGCATTCTAATGTATTCAAAAAGTTCCAAAAATTTCATATTAAAACGTATTAATTTCTCGATACTAGGTAATACAAAATTGAATGCCCCACTTTTCTTGGGACATCGCCCGGGGGGAAAAAATGCATTATCGAATGTGAAAACGGTTGTTTTATTGATTATTTTTTTCCATTTACTATACATTACATTTTCCTACTGGGTATAAATGGAGGCATGCTTGCACTAATGCAATATATGCACATATGTATGTATGAAGAAATTGCAATGGAAATTAGGGCATTGACCAATAAAGAGTAGTTCCATATTAATCATTTATGACCGTAATTGAGAGTAGAGGCAGATGACCGCACATATTTATGCAAAGTATGTATGTATGTATGTATGTATGTATATCAGGAATATGTAGTTCAGCGAATTTACTATAGTTTTTGATGCCTCCAATGAAGGAAATTTAAATCAGTTTTGCTTTACGTGGGCTCCAAGGAATACTTAAACTTGTAGGTATGCAAGTACCTACTATACCTACTCAAGTATGCGTATGCCTTATATGCCAATGATCCTCACACTCTAACAGTACTACGAAACCATTACTGATTTAAACTGAAGTCATTTGTGGGTGCAAATCGTAGTTACATACCTAAAGCACAGTTCCAAATTAATTTTTCGTTTTCCACGCAAAATTGGGACCAGTTTGTTTTACTAAAAGGTTATTACAATTGCCGCCCATACTAACCACAGTATTTATGAAAAGCGAAGTAAAAAATAAGCAAACATAAATTTCAATTTTCCACCAAAATATTGTAGCAACTAAAAGACCAATGCTATGGATCTCTTGGGAACTTTCAGAGTTTTTGAACTTTTGTTGTCACACTGCCACTATATAAACACACTTGCTAATACTATTTGAAAAGGTCGGTGAAAGCAGAAGGATAACGAAAGAGCAAATTGAATACGGCATTGGGCAAAAAAAAGGAAAAACAAACTAAGAATTTTCATTCTACTGCCACCACAACTGTTTTCCGCTGCCAACAAATGCCAATGTGCCGCTTAAAGGGATAAGGCGGCGGCATTAAAAGTGTCCAAATGATGATTGCCTTGATTGCGATTATCATTGGCGGAGATAAGGCAGCAGTAAGCAACGCATAGCTGGGCAGCTGACACTTTCTAAGCGTGCTTCCCTGAGGATTTTGCGTTAAACATTTTACATTAAGTGACGAAAATAAAATCCTACAATTGAAGAGAATGTTGGAATAACAAATAATGAAGGATACTTTGTTGTTGTAATTAAACTCTAAACAATATTTCCAAAAAAGTATAAATATGTATTTTACCTAACTAGTATGTTATTTCTGCTTTAAGGGCACTCTCAAAATGGTACTTTCTCCATTTTTTTTTTTATGTGAAAAGTCTTTGTTTTCATTTTGGTCAAGTCCGATCCTAGCTAAGCCTTTAACAACTAAAAACTTAATAACGGCATAGCCAGCAAAAGCAAAAGACTGATTTTATCTTTTACGATTGAGATAAGGAGACGATATGAATACCGATATGATATAGCATTGATATTGACATAGATAGTCACTATGATAACCGATTGATGTCGATGCATATACACAATATTTAATTATATTTTGTAAACAATAATGATAACAATAGATAAAGATTTAATACATTTATGTGTCGCTATTAACAATTTTCTGAAATGAATATTTTTCTAGTATTTTACAAACAATTTTACTATTTTTTTTTTTGATAGTTTTAACTCGGTTTAACCCAGCGGATTTGGCGTTTAAGCTTATTTTATAATAGGGCAATTCTGGCAACTGTCTTTTAACGCACAACAGTCTTTCGAAAGGCAAAAGTCAGAGCTTTCAGTTCTGTCTTTTGAAAAAATAACTGAAAAAATCCACTAACTAGGAGGTCTCAGCGCTATTCTGCTTGTTTTTAGCAACAAATTTTCTAAAATTAAAGGAAATTAAAAAATATATGTTTATTTTTTTTTAACCATAAGAACAATAAGTGAAAAGAAAACAATTCAAAAAAGGGAACCAAAATAATTATAAAAAATATACATAATATAAGTATGTTCCTATCTAAAGCAATACAATCTAAAAACTAATAGAAAATGTAATTAAAAATAAGGAAAAAACGAAATAAGTTCCTAAAAATAAAATGAATTAAAACAACATTTTCATTTTAAAATAATATCTGTATTATCTCAAAGTTAAGACAACTTTATTGAAACAAGACAAAAAAAAAAACAATTAAATAAAATTAGAAAAATAATTTAAAAAATTGAATAAAACACATGTCTCTAAAAATTAAATTAAATAAAAAATATTTTTCTTTTTGAAATGTTCTATTCAAGTATAACGTAATCACCAAAGGGGCAGGGGGCGATATTTGGTTTGCTTATTTTTCATGACAAGGGCCAGGATATGGGTGGGGATGATGATTACGTGAGCAATATTTATTTACTTTTATTTTTTCTATGAAAGGTTTGAACAAATAAATATGTATAACAAATTTCATTAGTTAATTAAAACTACATTTATATTCCTCATTTCTAGACTTGATAACTGCTGGTCGTGAATAACACTAAAGAAAGATTAACAGATTAAAACAACACCGAAGATTACGTATGCATTTATGGGGAGAGGAGGTAAATCTTTGCTAACTTTGGCTGAAAGTCCCCAAACAATAAAAACTAAAAGTTAAAATAAAAAAGAAATAAAAACAAAATAAGTTTGTAAAAACTAAATGAAATAAAGAAAAATATAGATATATAAATACAAAATATGTGTAGTACCGAAAACCTTAAAATTATTTCGGAATTCCAGAAAACCACGAATTTTTCATTATATTCTCAATGCTTTAAAATAAAAATTAAAAATTTACCCATAGTTTTTTCTTTTGCTGAACTGTTAACTGTTTAAAAATGTATTAAATATTTTTTGGCGTTTAGCAGGACTTTACAATTTTGTATTTAGCATCTCCTAAATAATAGATTTTTTACATTACTGTATGGATGTCTTAATAAATTTATTAATATTTTGTGTGCAGTGACTTTAAATATAATACCTTAAAGCAGGCCCGGCCGCCAGAGGGGGCAGGGGGGTTTGGGGGTCTGATCCTGGTTGTTACGAACGACTTTACATATTCTGCACACTTTTCGATAGCGTTGACGCCAATGGACGCTGAGCCACACTGCATATTGTTTATAATCTTTTTGTGTTTAAAGAAACATTTATGTATACATATATAGACGTACCAAGTTTGAGGCAATGTGTTCACCTGTGTACAAGTATATTTAGGGTAGTTTATATAGTGGCTTCTTTTAAAAAAATTAAAAAACAAGATACATCATTTTCGGTATATTACTGTTTTATTCGAAAGAGAACACATTTTCGTTATTTATGGATCACAATTTCACTCATGTGACTGCCTATGCTGGCTTCGCAAAACCGCATCCGCATCGTCGGCCCTTCACGGCACTCTACAAAAAAAGTCTAACCGCGTGAAATCGCAGTTACGAGGGGAAAATTGACATCGCCAAGATAACACGATTAATAAACTTGGCGCGGAAAATATTAACTGTGGCATGGGCTGTAAAGCATGTCACACATTCCTGCTGATACCAAAGATTATCCATGTCCATGTCTTCAATTTCCGGTCACAAAAAATAGTTTATTATGCCTCTGTAGCTCTCACCGTTGACCGAAATGGCGTTTCCAGCAGCATTTTCAAAGAAAAATGGTCCAATGATACCACCGCTCTTAAATCCACACCAAATCGTCGCTATCTGAGGACACATTTTTCAACCATGTCTTAAAAAAATATATA
>NW_023468819.1:0-5710 GCF_013731165.1 Rhagoletis pomonella | reverse complement strand
TAATAATAATAGATTGGCGCTTACACATATGTTAGTGTTTGGCCGAGTTTCTCCTCCGATTTGCGCCTTGATGTTGTCACACAAAGCGCAGGGACCTACAGTTTTACGCCGACTCCGAACGGCGATTGTATTTTTATGAGAAGCTGTTTTTCATGGCAGAATACACTCGGAGGTTTGCCATTGCCTACCGAGGGACGACCGCTGTTAAGAAAAAATATGTTCTATATTTTTTGCCATGTTGCTTTGACCAGGGTTTGAACCCAGGTGCTGCGGAGTGGAAGCGCGCACTGCTTAACACTACACCACAGCGGATATAGAGGTATACGGTATGAAAAATTCGATATGTATGGGCGATGCCACGCTTCCTTAATATATCGAAAGTTTGCAGTAGGTGTCCAAAATTTCAAAAAATCGGTACAGCCGTTCGCGAGATCACCTCTTATAAAAAGAAGGAGCTGCTCTTTATATAATTAGTTTAAGCAATACAGAACAACGCCGATTTTTATGCGGCAAATGTTAAAGCTATTTTTGATACGCTTTTTTGTGCTGATAAGAGTCCGTAAGTATAAAGCTTCCATCAGCTCCAGATTTTGAAAAAAAATGTGGTGAAAGTGACAAAAAATCACGTTTTTTGCAATATTTGAGAACCTCTGAGGAAACGAAAGGTAATAGAACCTTCTACTTAGGCTTAAATTAAAGCCAGAACAACAGACCACTATCCCTGAAAATACTATTCCCGCACCTTGCACTGATGTTCACGTATACTTTTTATCGTCCAACAATAAAATAATACTGGAAAATTATGCAATTGAAAAAATGGTGTAAAAATCAGTGTTAGCTGTTCAATAAATGACTATAGGTGACCTTAGGGTGAAGGTGCAGGAATGGTATTCTCAGGGATTGAAGTCAGGAGTCCAGGCATTAATTTAAGCCTAAGTGGAAGGTTCTATCACCTCTTGCATAATTTCGATAGGTACTCAAACTTCCCAAAATCAGTTATTCCTGTTCAACAAATGACTATAAGTGACGATCTAGTAAAGATGCAGGAATTTGCAAGGATAGTATTCGAGATTTTTAGCTTTAAACAAAGCCTAAGTGGAAGGTTCTTCCACCCTTTCTTTGACCTCGTTTTTCTTAAAATCTGGGGCTGATGGAGACTTTATGCTTACGAATTCGTAATCAGCACACAAAAGTTCGGCAAAAATAGCGTTAACATTTGCTGCATCAAATTATTTCCCATTTTTGTTGGCCTGTGTAATAGTATTGTTAAACAGCCAATACCTGCATGTTTGCGCCGCCTTTTCGAACTGTAAAACAATGACTCGATTCTATTTGGAATAGATCGGTATCTGGTCCATCTATCAGAAAAATATCCTATACGTTAACCCAGCCAATAAGTTACCTACGGGCAAAATTTCAAGCAAATCGGACCATAAATTAGACTTTTTCGAATAGATCGGTCCCTGGCCCACTTAACGGAAAAAATTGATCCTATATGCTAATCTAGGCAAAAGGCTACCAACGAACCAACTGAATTTTTTTTTTGCGCCAACTATCGGAAAAATTAAAACTTTGTGCACTCCTTCTTCTAAACACATTTCCAAAAAAAGCAGCATTATATTCGAATCGGTTATGAAACATAGGAGAAAATTGTTCCCAATGAATTTCACAATTATCCGAATCTTTCTAAGCTTTCGTCGAAAAAAAATTAAAAGTTTTCGCGTTCTTGAGGATTTTTCCGAGTTTTCCACTTAGAATTTTCTATTTTTCCTTTTGAATGCCATTCCGAAAGAATTGCACACAATATTCCATACAAAAAAATCAATTTTCAATTTTTCCAATTTCGCGACTTTCCCGGATGGTTTTCCCAAAAATTTCTTCTCCTGGCAATTACGAACAACTAAAAAAATGTTTAGCCAAATCGGCCAAACCGTTCTCAATTGATGAATTACTATAAATTTTTCACACCATTTTTATATATATGTGTAGATTAGGGTTGCCAAAATATCAGGGAAATTGGGATCCCGGCATTTCGGGATATTTTTTAGGTAATTTATCCCGGGATTCAAATTGAGTCATAAATTTTATGAATATGAGTAAAAATTCAATATCTGAAAGCATTTAAACATACCATTAAATAAAACTATTGAAAATTTACAATAAAGTGATTGTAAAACTCATATATCGCTAGCTCAGAGTGAAAAGTTGCTAACTTCACTTTTAATGAAAAATCATATTTTGATATAGGAGGCTAGATAAATTAAAATTGCATCGTTTCGAAAAGGGTAAAGGTCATTGTTTTACGTTTTCTCGTTTATATTCAATGAAAGGAAAATTTGCTAAGCCCAAAAAAAGCTCCGAAAATTCGATAGGGCCAAAAAAGTTCGATATCTTTTAATAAATATCGAGTCCCTCCGATTCGTATGGAGTTTTGCTTTGCTTTAAACAGGCAAAATGTTGTATTCAAAGTTTTGCGAAATACTTGAAGAAAATGGCTATACGAAGCTTTTTCCTCTCCTGTACAATTTTTAAATTGGGACTAGGGATGCAAATTTTGACCAGTAACATCGATACATCAATGTTTCGATACATCGGAGAAAAGAACATCGAAGCTAAAATACATCGCCAGAGAAACATCGATATATCGATGGTTTCCGATGTTTTGTAATTTGTTAGTTTCTAGTTAAATTTAAAGCAATATTGAATACTCTAATATTTATGAATATATTTTCCTGTATTTTATTATCCTTTCTATACCCTTTCTACTATTAGAACCAAAATGCATACCATCGTAAGGTCGTTCGGGCCTAAAGATCCCAGGCCTGATCTTGTTGAAATTATAAGGGGTGTTTGGTTTTGTTTAAGCGGCTAGGTTATTAGCGTTCAGAATTAATCCAACAATTTTATTGAGCTTGGGGCCGTTTTTTATGAAAAATGTTGTGGAAAACCAACAATCATTTATAAAGGTAAGAAGTTATAGTTGCTATTTGGGAGATCACCACATCTACTAATCAGACTTCTTCAACCGTGGTCACTGAGGGGATGTGGTGATCTCCGAAATAGCAGCTATAACTTCTACCTTTTGTAAATTATTGTTGATTTTCAATAACATTTTTCATAAGAAACGGCCTCAAGCTCAATAAAATTGTTGAATATAATTGTTATAAGACCATAAATAACAAACAAATTCTGAATGAATAATAAATTTAAGGTCAGTCAAACATACCGAAAGAAAATCGGAGAGTCTCCTTAAAGTCGATGTTTAAAACATCGGTAAAACTTCCATCGATGTATCGTCAATTTCGCGATGTTAGTAAATTGTAAACATCGATGGCAAACATCGAAAATTGAACCGATATTATCGATGTTTCAGAAATATCGATGCATCGTTTGCATCCCTAATTGGGACTTAGCAACTTTGCACTCTACGCTAGCGATATTTATTAAATCAGACAAATTTTAAAGTAAAACATTTTTTTAATTGTATTTAAACCATGTGATTGAGGAACGTATACATCACAAATAATAATGTATTTACCAGGTACTTTTGAAAGTGACGATTAATAAAAAACAAACATAAAACAAAAATATACAAAAACAATTTCCCTAAACATGTTTATTCTACTCTATAAAGAAATGGCGAATGGAGAATTTTTCGCAATTTACTAGAAATTGTGATGTTGGTTGTAGCGGCTACAACAACCCCGCCCAGGACGGTTGGTATCTCAGTCGTTGTCATCAAGTTCCACTAACGGCAACCCTAGAAAGCGTGCAGCTTCTGTGGGGTTTGTCCACAGGGACAAGGCCGTTAGGGTTGTCGGGTTTTCCGGGCATGCGAAGAGATGTTTCGAGTCATGTGGGGTCTCTCCGCATGCCGGACACTCATTTGGCACATCCTCATTCAATCTACTCAGGTAGGAGTTTAACCTGCTGCAGTAGCCGGAGCGAGGTTGTGCTAGTGTTGTGCGAGTCTCCCGAGGCAGATGACGCTCCGTCTCGTCTGTGTCCGGGGGTGGTATGCCTAGAACGGCATTCACAGGTCTAGAGTCTACATAACTCGAGACTGACTCCCTGTGAATGCCGTTCAGGGCCTGTCGGTAAGCTGTCGGGTCCAGAGGTTGCTTAATGAACCTCTGGACTTCGTCCGTCAGTTCATATAGATGCCTCCTGACGTGCCTAGGCGAGGGCTCCTCTGCAAGCAGCGGTCTGTTTGGGTGGCCACTTCTGTGGCTCCCGATCAGGAACTGCTTGCAGAGCATTATATTGTGCTCCTTTACGGGGAGCATTTGCGCCTCGCCGTGAAGATGGTGTTCGGGCGACATCAGGAGGCATCCTGTCGCTGTCCTGAGTGCGGTGTTCTGTGCAGTCTGTAGCTTCGTCCACTGCGTCCTACTACTACTGATTTTGGTAGTTGGGTCTGGTTAAAAACATACACCCCTTTTTTTGCCGGTGTTGTTATTATTGCACTTAAAATGTTTTCGTAAGAGCAGCAAAGCATTAAAAGCGGAGTCTTCTAAGCTTGAGCTGCAGTTTTTATATACAAAACCTAATGATGAAAAACATATTTCGGCATCAACACTTTTAGGCTGAACCGTCAAAAGGTAGACATAATCCATTTGAAGATAATGACCCCTATCACCTCCATTACAAAATATTTGAACTTCTTTTACCAGCACGTCGGTCAAATTATAAGTTTTTCGATTTGAGGAAGTTTTGAGAAGATTGATCTAAAAAATTATCTAACTTTTCCTTAAAACTCTCTGTTTCGTTTACATTAGCGACGCTATGAGTAAATTCATTAAAATCTTCTTCAAAAAAGGCTCAGACTGTAATTTAAAAGTACAGTTTCAAGCTTTTTGTTAATTGCAGTCAAAACGGCATTTTACAAAAATCATACTTCCAAATGCATAAACAAATTCTTACTATCAATTCGATATTTCAAAATTTTCGGGATCCCGGGATTAATGCAAGCAAAAAAATTTCCGGGACGTCAAAAACACCGGGATTGCGGGATTGGCATCCCTAATATAGATATGTACATATGTATGTAAAATATATATGTATTTGTATTTATTTGATGTTTTTTCCCAGCACAACAATTTAACAAAATTATATGATATTATAATCTTAAATTGCATATATAACTATGTCTATGAACTAAGAATAGAATTTATGTAATATTGAAGTAAGCAAAATTTGGGGAAATTAATAATTAGGTTTGAAGAATAACAATAAAAGGAAAAGAAAAGAAAACAGGACGAAGAAAGAAAAAAAATATTAATTTAAATAACTTATAAATTACTATAGTAAGAGATTTTTAAAATGCAGTGCATTACTTAATAGCCTTATGCTAGTCGGAAAAGAGTTCCAAAGACATATGGGGATGATGAAAAATTGACGTTCAGATGTTAGAGTTCGATATTTCGTATGTGTTAGAAGTACTGACCTCGATGACTGAAGAAAATAGATGGAGCCTTCTATAAAGATAAAAGGGTTATTTTGTATATATTATTTTATGTAGAGTCGATAGCGTTTTAACCTTTAACAAGTTGTCAAAAGAAATATTAAGCAACCTTTCAGCATGTGCTGATACGTGGTCGAGTCTGTTTAGCCCATATACATATCTAGCAATGTTGCTATAGACAACATTTAGCTTCTTTTTACACACATAGTCACAATTTGCATAAATCTCACACCCATAAAGCAGCGT
>NW_023468818.1:0-5710 GCF_013731165.1 Rhagoletis pomonella | reverse complement strand
ATGTTCACGGCGGTATATATTAATCACCCAAAACTCACAAAAGCTCAGAAATTGTACCATCTCCGGTACAAGACTCAAGGCAAAGCCGGCCAAATCGTGAAACAATTCCTACTGAGCGATGATAATTTTGATCTGGCATGGGAAGCCTTACGGTCTCGCTATGAGAATAAAAGAGTATTAGTTGACAACCAAATACGTATTCTCATGAATTTAAAATCTATTCAAGTGGAGAACAGTGAAGATATTCAAAAAACTCCAATCATCAGTGAATAACTGTCTCCAAATTCTCGCCACCCAACAAGTCTCCACAGAGAGCTGGGACCCCGTAATAATTTACCTCGTCACCTCAAAACTTCCTGAGAACACAGTAGCTCTGTGGCACCAATCTCTCAGTTCCAGGAAAGACCTTCCGAACTGGTCCCAAATGAACCAGTTCCTAACCACTCGATATGAGGTGGTCGAAAGGGTTGATCAATGGCGCCCAACCAAACCAAGACCCAATCTCCAAAATTCCATTTCATTTAGAACCACTCAACCGCACAACAGACCCCCCTTCAAACCTTCTCACTTTCAACAGTCGCATAATAAATCATCGACGCAAGTCCAATCGCATGTGACAGAACAGCGTACGATGTATAAATGTTCCATGTGCAAAGATTCCTCGCACTCATTGTGGAACTGCCACAGGTTCCGTAAATTGTCGGTTCAGGATCGCAGAAAATTCGTAAGAGAAAACAACATGTGCTTTAACTGCCTCTCTCAGTCACACTCCCTGAAAGATTGTCCAAGTACTCAAACCTGCTCCAATTGTCGAGAAAGACACAACTCAGTGCTGCACTATAGCACAGCCCCTCCGCCAAAAAGGCAAGACTCTCGAGTACAAAGGACCACATCGCATTAATTTACCGTCAAGTTCTAATGGAACCAGAGTACAATCGTACTACTCTGAAAATGAGAGCAAAGTCCTTCTCCCTACAGCGATAGTCTCAGTAGAACAGAGAGGAGAACTCTTTAAACTGCGAGCTCTCATCGATCAGGGCTCAGAACGGAGCTTCATTTCTTCTAAGGCCCAAAACAAACTGAGATTACCATGTCAAAGCTCGAACTTTGAAATCTCCGGCATGGGTGGGACAGTAGTTCAGACTTCGAACAAAATCTGTTCTCTTGTCTTAGTCTCCTCCGACTTTGCTACGAAAGTCACCGCTCAAGCAATTGTGCTACCCCAACTAACTAAAATACTCCCAAGATTCCAGCCAACTCGCGAACAACGCGAGAAGTGGTCTCATATTAAGCTAGCAGACCCCAATTGTCATTCCCCGTCTCAAATCGACCTAGTGATAGGCAGCGATCTCATCCCGCAAATCATGCTTGAAGGCATTGAACATATCTCAAAAAATCTGTTAGCACAAAATACCATTTTTGGCTGGATTTTGAGCGGTCAAATCCCTAATCATGTGGTATCTTTCTCCACTCAAGTGGAACAAACCTCTAACAAACTACTGGAATCCCAACTACGAAAGTTCTGGGAGGTAGAAGAAGTTCCGACACCCAACCTCATGAGTCCTGAAGATAAGCTATGCGAGGAGTTATACCAATCCACTACATCGCGCACGCCTGAAGGTCGCTACGTAGTCCGGCTCGCTTTCAAGCCAGGTTTCCCGAAGGAAATATCTCTAGGTCAATCTCGCACCACAGCTCTCCAGCAATTTTTCAGTATGGAGAGAAGTCTTCAGAAAAAAAGCCGACCTAAAACCCCTGTATGATAATGTCTTAGGGGAATATCTCACCCTAAATCATATGGAAGAAACAACTTCCTATGAAAAATCCTCAGAAGGAAAATATTATTCCTTCTATCTCCCCCACCACGCGGTGGTCAAACCCGAAAAGAGAACCACCAAGGTACGTGTCGTATTTAATGCATCACGAGGATCAGGTTCCGGACTCTCTCTTAATGATGTTCTCTATACCGGACCAATACTTCAACGCGATCTGATGCTATTAATCCTCAAATGACGCACGTATCAGTTTGTGTTCAATGGCGATGTAGAAAAAAATGTATCGTCAGATACTTTTACATAAAGACCACCAGAATTACCAGAGAATTATATTTAGATCATCTGCAAGCAGCCCCATTCGAGACTACAGGTTAAAAACCGTGACATTCGGTGTAAATTGTGCACCATTTCTCGCAATACGCACTCTTCACCAACTCTCTGATGATGTAAAAATAACACATCCCTTGGCGGTGCCAATACTAAAAAACCGAAACATATGTGGACGACATACTTTCTGGAGGTCATGACCTCATCTCAGCAACTAAATCTCTCTCCCAAGTCATTCAAGCTCTGAAATCCGCTGGCTTTCCCTTAAAAAAGATCACGGCGAACCACCCTGATTTGCTCAAAGACATAAAAAAAGGAGGACTTGCTTGAGAGCAACTTTCTCGAATTCGAAAAAGCAAGTATCACCAAAACCCTCGGGATTCAATGGAATGCCATTACTGACTCCTTCTCTTACACCATTGAATCCATATCAGCCTCGTCGGCGAGCACTAAGCGACAGATTCTCTCTTCTGTCGCTAAACTGTTCGACCCCGCAGGATGGCTCTCGCCAATAATGATTCAAGCCAAAGTTCTCTTACAAGAGCTATGGCTCGATGGAACTGACTGGGATGAACAAGTCAAACCCCTCCGCCTCCATAAATGGTTGCAATTCGCCAACAATTTGAAATCTATCTCGGCCATTCAAATACCCCGATGGGTCAATTACGTTCCAGGCCAACAAATGGAGCTACATGGGTTCTGCGACGCTTCGGAAAAAGCGTATTGCGCAGCCATATACGTCCGAGCCACACAAGGTGAACAAGTCTCTTCCCACCTACTGGTGTCAAAAGGCAAAGTTGCGCCCCTCAGAACCATTAGCCTACCTCGACTCGAACTATGTGGGGCTCTCCTTCTAGCTAAATTAGCCTCAGCTGTCCAATCGCACCTCGGTTTCTCAGATCGAAAACTGACAATGTGGTCAGATTCAGAAATAGTCCTGGCCTGGCTGGAAAAACCGCCCCACTCCTGGAAAACCTACGTCTCGAACCGCACCGCGCAAATCATTGATCTGGTAGGAAATTCCACTTGGAGGCATGTGTGCAGCAGCGAAAATCCCGCGGACATGGGAACAAGAGGATGCAAACCCCTCGATTTAGCCTCCTCTTCTCTGTGGTGGCATGGGCCCAACTGGCTAACCCAACCACCCGACACCTGGCCAAAATCCGCTACCCGCTCTATTAACCCACCGGAAGTCCGTCGAGTCGACGCCTTTCACACTGCCGAAGATGATACCGACATTTTAGATCGCTTTTCGTCTTTTTCCCGCATGCTTAAAGTTATGGCATATGTCTTCAAATTTTTTAGATCGCTTAAAGAACCGAAATCAAGCCGCCCAGGATCCTCTCCCATTATCCCTATCGCACAATGATTTCCGCTCTACCAAACGTCGTCTCATTGCCTTAACGCAAAACCGTTACTTCCCCCGCGAAATTGCATGCTTATCGCAGTCAGTGCCAATTGCTAAGAAAAGCCCCTTGCTAGTTCTCAACCCCCTTCTAGACAAGTGTGGGTTACTCCGGGTCAATGGTCGGTCGGCCCACTCCACTCTTAGCTATAATGAACGTCATCCCCTCATTATGCCCGAAAAATCTCGATTTGCTGTTCTCTATCTTCGTTTTCTCCACGAGCTCCTCCTACATGCCGAACTTCGGCTCATGCAGCAAATGATAAGACAGGAATTCTACATCCCCCGACTCAAGCCTCTTATAAAAAAGTGCATTTTTCAATGTAAAGCTTGCACCGCTCACAAGCATCAAACGCGCTCTCAAATCATGGCGGCGTTGCCACCAGAGCGTTGCACTTACGCTCCGCCTTTCACCACCACCGGTGTAGATTTTGCTGGGCCTCCATGCTAAGGTCCTCCACCATTGTGAAAGGCTACGTGGCCGTATTTGTGTGTTTCACAACAAAGGTGGTTCACCTTGAGCTGTGCTCCGATTTGACCACAAACGCATTTCTCGCCGCGTTTGCCCGGTTTGTTGGGCGTCGAGGCTATCCAGCAAGAATGATGAGTGACAATAGCACTACTTTCATTGGAGCCAAAAGAGCAACAGAGAAGGAATTCTGTAGTTTCCTGCAAGAAGTATCTCAAGACATCGTCAAGCAATATTCTCCCCAAGGCATTGATTGGAGATTTATCCCCCCCTGGCAGCCCTCACATGGGCGGATTATGGGAATCCGCCGTCAAAAGCTTCAAGTTACATCTCAAACGAACAGCTGGAGCACACAAATTCACGTTTGAAGAATTCGCCACTCTTTTAGTTAGGATCGAAGCGGTATTAAATTCTCGGCCCATCTCCGCTCTGTCCCAAGATCCCACGGAATTCACGGCCCTCACCCCTCGCCATTTCCTAAGGGGAACTGCCCTCTTGTCTCTCCAGGAAGTAGACCATAGCAATTTGTCTCTTCTCAATAGGTGGGAGAGGGTTAAAGTTGTGCACCATCAATTCAGCCGCCGTTGGAAGGAAGATTATCTCAAAGACCTTCAGAAACGTTATAGATGGAAAGACACTAAAGTTTCACCGAGAATGCGTCCTCATTATAGATGATACGTTGCCGCCCACTGAGTGGCGTCTTGGACGCATAGAAAGGACCCATCCCGGTCCAGATGGGCATATCCGTGTAGTTGACGTACGCACCAAAACCGGCATTCTCACTCGGTCCATTGTAAAGCTATGCCCGTTGCCATACGCTAATGGTCCTCCAACACCCACAGCAGATAACTAAACCGATTTTCACCGTTCATGTTGATATCTCTCGTCTTGAATGGCCGCCCTATACCCGCACTGCTTCCATACATTTGTTTCCCACAATGACTTGACAGGCAATCCACCTATAAGCTTATCCCTCTGCCTTAATAACCAGTGTCTAACATCCCACTATTAAGCTATTCGCAAATCCCTATTTGCAGATGGAGATGGACAAGCCTCAGCCGGCACCACGCACTTTTGCTTCGTCGCAGGGGAAGACCGACACACCTAAGCCAGCGCCACGCCCCTCCACTTCGTCGCAGGGGAAGGTTGATACGCCTCCACCGGTGCCACGCCGTGCCTTGTCGCCGAGGGTAGTACTGCCGATGGATGGGGTTCCAATCCCGGCACCTACTCAACCTATAACTATCGAACCATCAGCAACAGACTTTCAGAGATGTCGTCTTTGTGCGCGCTATCATGCGCTCAGAGTATGCCCAGTTTTTCGGGCCATGCACCCACAACAGAGGTTCCTCATCGCGCGAGCTCATAAGTTCTGCACAAACTGTCTCGCACTCTCCCACGCTACAAGCGCGTGCACATCAAACGGAAATTGTAGAACATATGGCCAATATCATCACACGCTCTTACATAGAAATGACTCCAGCACCTCTGGTCGCCGGTTAAAGCCGCCTGCACGCTATCCCCCCAAGACTTGCTCGGAACATTGGCTCCGCATTTACTGGGCGTCGCCAGCACAAAGCCGTGCCGCAGAACAAGCACCCAATCAAACGCACTACACCAAGAATTCGAAACATAACGCCGAAAGGAAGAGTCACCAAACGGCTGGTGCATGAAGCGATGCGAACCCTGAAGGAGCTGAAAGACGCTCTAGCCGCTTAGCGCGCCTAGGGGGGG
>NW_023468817.1:0-5712 GCF_013731165.1 Rhagoletis pomonella | reverse complement strand
CGATGCTTTTATTGGATATGTACAGCTCAGCCTTCCGTCCCATAACAGATAAATGGCGTCCAACGTGGGGCCCACATGATGACCTGTGGTTTACTTTGAGTAGCCAACACGATTTGTGGTCTCCATAATATTATTCCCTCTTGGAATATTTTTTTTGTCGTTCTGATTTGATTTATTTTTGATGATTTTTTTTATAAAGTAACTTTTTTCTTGGAACTCAAATTTTAGAGCTAAAAGCGTAAAGATTTGACCATGTTACTCTTTTTGTTTGACTTTGGTAGTTTCCGGTATGGATGTTTTTATGCAAATGCATTGTTGGAATTGCAACTCCTGAAGGCTAAATGTCTACAGAGTTGACCGCGGTTATATAGCATATCAACAGCTATTCAAAGTATTCATTTTTCGTTTTCAGACATGTGAGGAATTTTGTTTGCTGTGTGGTTGTTTGGAATTTTAAGTGATACTTAGCTAAATGCTAGTTGGCTAACCAGCAATCTAGTGGCATATATGCTTTCAAATTATCTGAAAACTTTTGTTTCTCAATTCCACTTCGAGATCTTTCATTTAAATGTAACGGAATTACTTAATTTTTTTTTCTTTGTGTAGTTTTCTCGGAACTGTATGGCCAAAGAAATTAGACCATAACCGAATAGTTAGATTTTTATTTTTTTTGCCTTATACTGATACCTGCATCTAGTTGACCTTAAACCACCTACACCAATTAATACCACCACACGACCGGAGAATCAGACCATATTTTTGATGGTTTTCATTTGCTTGATTTTGGATTTGATTTTTGATCTTTTGATCGAATTCGACTTTTTGTTTGAAATTTGTGATGTTGCTTTTTGGAAGACAAGTCGATTAAATGCTGCGAGATTTTTTTTTAATTTTATTTTCTTTCTTAGATATTACTGGTAGTAAATTATATAATTTTATGAATATCTATTAATTTGTTTATCAATAAAAGCAATTTATATTGACTGATTCCATCCATAGTATAAAACACAAGTGAACTTTATTGGAATTCGCTTACCATTCCATATTTTATCTGGATTTAATTTTACCCTTTGTCAAAACCTTTTGGGGTTTTTTTTTTTTGTTTTGAATTTCTTGTGTTTTTGGTGCGAAAATGCCGCAGACAAATAGTAACGAACATCAGCAACCAGCTAGTTCGTGTTCTATTTGTAGGGAGGATTTTACGGAAAGTGCTGACGTCCTTCTAACGGCATGTTCTCACTGCTTCCATCGGTCATGCTTATTGAACTGGCTGAAGAAAAACCCGTCGTGTCCACAATGTCGTGCGAAATGTACCAGCCGTGACTTTCACCAAAATACGGGAACGCGTACTAGGGCTCAAAGCGCCCTGCGATCAGGCCTTGCAATGGCTGATATAAATTTAGAGGATTTTTCTTTGCCACAAAATACAGAACACGAAGTTCAAGGTGCAGCGAGTTTGCCCATTGCGAATACGCAGGGAGCTAATAGTGTTTCGAAGGATGAAGAGAGTAGGATACGTAATATCGTCACTGCAGTTATTTCAGCGAGACAGGCTACAATTTTCGATAATTTGGAGAATCGCGTTTCTCAAATTTTAGCACAAAAACTCGACGGTATAGTTACCACCCTGGTAGACCGAATGAATTTAAACCCTCCACATTCTCAGCCAACACCCAATATTAGTCCCAATGCAAACGGCGCGCATCCTAGTAACCCGCGTAATGTGTCGACACCTGTCGGGCATAGGGATATACCAAACTTTACCAATAACTCTAATCAGAATTTCCACCATCAAATAGATCAGCTCCGTTTTAGTGATCTATCTAGTGTACCTAACTCTGGACGAGTCGCGCAACTAATATCAAATTGGGATATTAAATTTGATGGAACTTCCAAGCTTTCGGTTGATAGTTTTTTATACCGCATTGAATGTCAAGTAATTGACACACTAGGGGGAAACTTCAATTTGTTGTGCGAGCACGTACAAATTTTGTTCATAAATGAGGCGCGAGAGTGGTATTGGCGATACCGACGTTCAGTTGAACGCGTAACCTGGCCATCACTCTGTCAAGCTTTGAGGACTAATTTTCAGCTGCACAAAAGCGATTTCGAAATTAAAGAAATGATTCGAAGTAGGAAACAGGGTCCAGCCGAGAGCTTTGATGATTATCGAAACTCGGTTCTTAAAATAGCTGAAACATTGCGATCGCCTTTGCCTTAGAGCGAGTTACTAGAAATATTGCAGCACAACTTGCGACCTCGTGTACGACAGCAATTGTTGTACGTGCACATTACTTCTTTAGCGGAGTTGCGAAGACTTTGCCTTAAGGGAGAAAGTCTGGCAAACGAAGTTACGAAGTCTTCAAACCCGTCCCCAACAATTCCTCGACAGCAGCCAAGACGTTATGTAAACGAAATAGATAGCGAAGATTACTTGCAGGAAGAGTTAGAATGCGAGGTTGGTGAAATAAGTAAGAACCCAACTAGAACAAAATTAGTTTGCTGGAACTGCAAGGCCGAAGGACACCGATATTTCGATTGCCTGGAAGACCGATCAGTTTTCTGCTACGGATGTGGTGCCCCTGAAGTGTATCGCCCGAAATGTCCGACCTGCAATCCGGGAAACTCGAAAGCGAGCGAGGTTGTTCAGCAGAACCCTCGCAACGACCCGAAGAAAAAATTTTGAAAAAGATGATCACACGTCCTCACGCTTCGGAGCAAACACAGTGCGCTACTCCACTCATACGCACTGACTACCCTTTTAACACCAGACCGTTTGTACATGAAATCGTTCCGTATGAAGTCCGTTTAGCAAAATATAAGGTAGTTAGAGGACAGATTTTCGGTAATGATAATAAACCTTCAGATTGTCCAACTCGTTCAGCCACGCGAATTAAAGAATTTTGGAAACACGTAAACAAATCTCGTAAAGCAGTAAACACACTTGTATGTGCCATTGAACACAAATCTTTTGATTTGAGGCCATATGCCAACATCGAAATTTTAGGAGCGGAGCATTTAGGCCTTTTAGACAGTGGTGCTCAAGTTTCGTGCCTAGGTTCTGCTTTAGCCGAACACATTTGTAAGCAAAACAATCTGCGGAAGCACACCATATCTGTCTGTACTGCAGATGGCAAACAACTAATTGTTTATGGCACTATTGACTTAGCAGTTAGATTTGAAGGAAAAAATGAGATCATTCGTTTCTTTGTCATTCCAAGTATGTCACAAAAGATAATTTTAGGAGTCGATTTTTGGGCCAAGTTTAAAATTGCACCGCACGTAATTTCCGAGATTTCTCTTAATGCAGGTCGTGATGGAAATAACCTTTCATTAAGTAATGAGCAACAGCAACAATTAGCAGTAGTCAAAAATAGATTTCCATCTTTCGAGAAAGAAGGTCTTGGTAAGACCTCGTTGATGGAATATGTCATAGAATTACAACCAGATGTCCGTCCGACAAAGCAGCGCTACTTTCCCATATCTCCAGCAATTGAGAAATTAGTTCATAGTGAGATAGATGAAATGCTTAAGTTAGGTGTAATCGAGGAGTCCCCGAATAGTCCATGGTCCAGTCCGATTGTGTTAGTTAAAAAGCCGAACAAAGTCCGTCTGTGCCTAGATTCTAGAAGAGTTAATAGCGTAACCATCAAGGACGCTTACCCCTTACCTCATATTGATGGTATTTTGAGTAGAATACCAAAGGCTGAATTTATTAGTTCTCTTGATTTGCGACGAGCCTTTTGGCAAATTCCCCTCGCAGAAAGTTCCCGCGATTACACCTGTTTTACCGTCCCTAATCGTCCGCTTTATCGATATCGTGTAATGCCTTTCGGCTTATGCAATGCCCCACAAGCACTTTGTCGCTTGATGGATCGCGTAATCCCTCCCACATTGAAGAATCAGGTTTTTGTATATTTAGATGATTTGTTGATAGTGTCGGAAGACTTTGAAACACATATGTCCGTCCTAGCAGAAGTTGCCCACCACTTAAGGAAAGCAGGGTTAACCATTAATGTAGAAAAGAGTCGATTTTGTATCAGAGAAGTTAAGTACCTCGGATATGTGGTAGGAAATGGTACGCTGAGAACCGACCCAGATAAAATATCAGCTGTTACGAACTACCCCGTTCCTACGAATGTCAAACAACTGAGACGCTTCCTAGGAATGGCTGGGTGGTATCGACGTTTTGTAGATAATTTCGCTTCAATTACGGCTCCATTAACGAATCTTTTGAAAAAGAGCAAACACTTTGCTTGGAATGACGAAGCACAAGATGCGTTTGACACCCTTAAAAAAGTGCTATGCTCCGCACCAGTTTTAGCCAGTCCAAACTATGACAAACCGTTTATTATCCAATGCGACGCCAGTAAGCTCGGTGTTGGTGCGGTGCTGTCTCAGAAAAATGACGAAGGAATTGAGGTACCGATAGCCTACTTTTCCCAAAAATTAAATAAAGCCCAAAGTAACTACAGCGTTACTGAGTTGGAGTGCCTTGCGGCAATACTTAGTTTAAAAAAAGTTTAGGGCATATGTGGAAGGGCAGGAATTCACCATTGTCACAGACCATGCCAGCTTGCAATGGCTGATGAGGCAGACCGACTTGTCAACCAGATTAGCCCGTTGGTCTCTAAAGCTACAGGGATATAAATTCCAAATAGAGCACAGAAAAGGTTCCTTGAACGTTGTACCAGACAGCTTATCACGACAAAATTTTGACGAAGTTGCCGAAATTGTTGAATTAGAAGTCCGTCCGTTAGTTGATCTGAAGTCGTCCGAGTTTTTGTCCGAAGAATATAAAAAGTTTGTTAGTCATGTCCGCCTTAATGAGTCTCGTTTACCCGACCTTCGAATCTTAGATGAAAAAGTTTACAAAAGAACCGAACATCCAGACGGGAATCCAGCCCGTGAAGCTTTTAATTGGAAGCTGTGGATTCCAAAAACCTTAGCCATTCAGGCAATTGAGAATGCCCACTGCCCTCCGAGTAAATGCCATGGTGGTATAGCTAAGACTCTGGAGCGGCTGCGACTTAACCTATACTGGCCGAATATGACTGTCGATGTCAAGAATTACGTGGCGAAATGTCCGATTTGCCGACAAAGTAAAGCCACTAACGTTACGTTACGGCCACCCATGTCCGCACAATACACCGTCCAACGTCCGTTTCAAAAATTGTATATTGATTTAATTGGCCCTTATCCGAGATCGAAGTTAGGCAATATTGGGATTTTGATTGTACTCGATCATTTGACAAAATTCCCGTTGCTAAAAGCCATCCGTAATTTTAATACCTCATCCATTTGTAGTTTTTTAAAAGACCAGGTTTTCAGCGTTTTTGGAACTCCGGAAATAATTTTTAGTGACAATGGTAAGCAGTTCAAATCGCGAGAGTTTAGTAGCCTACAATCTTCGAAGTTCCACAAAGACATTCAACATAGGGGACATAGTATATAGAAGAAATTTTGTTCAGAGTGACGCAACCAAAAAATTTTGCGCAAAACTTGCACCTAAGTTCCTCAAATCCAAGGTAATTGCATTGAAAGGCAACAGTATGTATGAATTGGAGGACGCTGAAAATGGAAAACGAGGTACATACCACCGTAAAGATATGCAAGAGGCGAAAGGTTGAGTTTGCACCGCACCCACACTCTAGGTGGGGGGGTGTGTACCGTGGGTCCAGTTCAGAATAGTTTTATTTCCAGCTAGAAAAT
>NW_023468816.1:0-5713 GCF_013731165.1 Rhagoletis pomonella | reverse complement strand
CCGTTCTAGCAATTTGTACCAAGCTCGGTATGGTTATTGTGCTTGCCACATAAAAGCAAACCGTTGAAAATTGTTGAAATCGGACTAAAATTGAGGCCGCTTTTCATATAACGGTAAATTTCAAAAATGCTTGAAATTTCAATATTTCGAAATTTAAGGACGCTAATTTACTTAAAATGTATACATCCCGGCTTATCATGTAGCGGTAGCTTTCGGAAAGGTGGAAAACATATATTTAATACTTGCGCCGGGTATTTAATGTTCGGCTCCGCCCGAACTTAGACTTTCTTACTTGTTAACTTTATTTTCTTTTTCGATTGTCATATTATTGCCTTTTTATAATCAGGCAATATTAAAAAAGAATTTTTCACCATCGAATAAACAGTGAGTTAGGTATTTGCAAATTATTTTTAGTTGCAAATAGCTTACGTATAAACGTAGCATACATATGTAGGTATAGTTTTTTTAATTTTTAATAGCTTATAAAATTTCAACTTATACACTTAGGTCTCTTTTTATGTGGTTCTTTTTTATGCGGATTTGAATTTATGAGGTTTTTCAAACATTTTTTTCGCTGTATAGATTTTGCTTCTTTGAGAGTTTTTATTACTTTTTTGCAATCAATTTTTCTTACATAACTCATGTATTTTTTATGATATTTTTTGTTTTGGTTAAAATACAGAAGTGAAGAAATAAATTGTTTTTTTTTTTTTAAGTATCTGAATTTATGCGGGTTTTGAAAATGCTGGAACGCATCTCCTGTTCTTGTATGAAATTAAAGAACTTTTTTATGCGGCTTTCTGAAGAACGCATCTACCGCATAAAAAAGACCTAAGTGTACATGAGAGACAGACCATACAAGTCCAAGCAAGCTTAATACTTTGTAAAAAAATTTGAAAATTTCAACAAAGTTTTAAACTTTTTAATCACATTTATATGTAGAGCAATGCTTGGTGTGTAGTTTTATAGCATAAATATATCATTCTCACTCGAAAAATATTATAATTGTGTTTTTTTAATAATTTTGGAAACATTTCAAGTAGAATGTTCATATTTTTCCATTTTGGTGCCTATGTCTGCATACATACTAGGTAGCATCCATGGGCGGAGGGTAGGGAATATCCGGGAAACGCAAACGAGCGAGCATATAAAGCGGGTAAACCAAACGGGGGCGATGTGAAGTAGGTAAAAGCTGAGTGGACAAAGGGGAAAAAACGAGACATCAAAGGCAAACAATTTACTCAGGCAGGCAAACGAAGTAACGTAATGGTAAGTACATATATACGGTGGACGGCTGCTTTGAAATTCAACGCCAACGCAACGCCAAAGTTGTATGTGAACCGGCCTCTATTCTTTGTTTACGCAAATACATATCCATACATATCCATACATACATACATACATACATATGTACATATGTCCTTGAACAACAGGCCACAAATAAATTTTTTCTCCAAGGATTATATTTCATTCAGGTATACAGCATAACTGCTACAAGTAGCAAACTATTTTGGGGTGCTAACAAGTGCTTACTTGTTTTTTGTTTCTGCGGCACAAACGATTATCTATACTATCTTCGTTATTTACTTTTCTCTGTAAAGACAAAATACATGCATATGTACATACATACATACATACATATATAAATATGCATGTTATGTATGTATATTACTCTAAAAAATATCTCATTCCATAATCTGTGCTTACGTATGTAATAAATTTTATTTGTTGTTTTAAAAGCTGCCCTAATATCGAGCCCTAACCGCCAAAATAACGTAAGCGACATTTTTTTCAAAATTTTCTTTTTGATGCAGAAATATTCCTAGAGCATCTAGGTACATTTCTGCATCAAAAATAAAATTTTGAAAAAAATGTCGCTTACGTTATTTTGGCGGTTAGGGCTCGATATAATATTCACATATTTATATGCATATGTACATATGTACATACAATTATTAACATACTTTCGTACATAATCTATTGACATACATTCCCACATTTTTATGCACAAAAATGCATGTGTTGTATAGTGCACTCGGAGCGCTCGCTCCTCGCTCACTCGTCTTACCTAGCAGAGCGAGTATGCAGACAGCTACTCGCCTCGTACTGCGAGCGAGGCAACACACAACAGCCTCGCTCGTTTAATAGGAGCGCGAGGAAACAAGCAGCGCTCGCTCGTTTGGCGAGCGAGGCAAACTTCTCGTGCCTCGCCTCATTGCTGCTACGAGTACGAGCTGGGAGCGCCTCGTTGTCTGCGAGGCATTGAGTAGGAGTTTGCTCGCTCGCTCGCTCGAACTCCGAGTTTTTGCCCACCCTGCTCCAAAGTTCGCATTCTCCTCTAATGTTCTCTTGCCTTGGATCAGGGTGTATAGTCGCAAGCTGTAAGACGCTCAAGCCTTGTAGGTCTTGGCTGTTTTAGCCTATAAGTTCATTGAGATCCCGTTGGGACCGAACGCCTAAAGCCTTGTTTACGGCGGCCTATGCCACTTCTCTAGTAAGAAAAATCCATGGCGTATTTGGAGACATGCCGGCGGTACGTTCCGTTTTTTGAAGTGAACGGAAGTGTTCTTCGCTTCTTACTTTCTTCTTCTTACTCTCGAAACGCGCTATGGAGCTGTTTAAGGTTAGGATTAAGATTTAAGATTGAGGTTAAAAGCGCAAACAGTCAACGACGTAGCGTAGACGTAGGTTGACACAGACACGATCTATCTTATGGGATTCGCGTGTTAACGAAAACTCACCACCGCATGGCGGTGACGTTGCCGTTACTTCTCTCTCTCTCTATCAACAGTAAATTTGATATGCTGCTGCGTACGTCAACCTACGTTTACGCTACGTCGTTGACTAACTGAGCTTTAAGACTAAAATAGAAATTAAGATTGCGGTTAAGACTAGGGGTTCGGGTGAAGATTAAGATTGCAATTAAGACTGAGATTAAGATAAAGATACAGATTAAGAAGGGATTCAGTTCAAGATTAATATTAAGAGTTAATTTAAGATTAGGCTTAAGATTAAAATTAAGGTTACAATTAAGGTTAAGTTTAAGGCTAGGATTATAATTGAGATTAATCTTAAGACTAAGATTCATGTTAAGACTAAGCTTGAGATTAAGATTAAGATTACAGATAAGATCTAAATTAAGATTTACATTAAGATTAACATTTAGATTAAGATTAAGACTAGGAATAAGATTACGATTAAGATAAGGATTAAGGCTATGATTGAGATCAAGCTTAAGATTAATATTAGGATTAAGATTATAGTCGAGAATAAGATTTCGATTAAGATTAATATTGGCAAAGATGGAGATTAAGATTAAGATTATAATAGGATTGAAATTAAGATTTTTATAAGGATTAAAATTAAGATTAAGATTAATTGTAAATTAAGATTAAGATTAGGATTAGGAGGATTACATATAACATTGAGATTGAGTTACGGCCATATATTTAATACTCCTATATTGGCAGTAAGAGCTACTACCGCCCGAAAACACTACAGTACAGATATATCAATAAACACGTACGAAAGAAAGGAACACAAACGTTTATAAATAAACATGTACACTAGGCATATAACAAATGTTGACGAAAAATTTGGCATACCACCACGTGGTGGCAAATATTGTACAAGTAATGAATATCACTTTTTTAGGTGATTTCGGTTCAAAAACGTTCCGCGCAAAAAGGGGATTTCTAAAAAAAGTCAGACTTTTTTTTTAATTTTTTTTAATATTTTTATTTTTACATTTTTGTCAATTGTTATATGAAATAAGTTTTAAGTTTAAAGTATGTGATGATTTACACAATGGTAAAATGTCTTGCACAATTTTAATTGCACGCTCTGCGCAGATGTTACTTCGCTGAACTTCCTCAATAGCTGATGGTTTATTTACCCAATGTCTGAGAAAACATTCATTTGCTTTAGTGAAGCCGGCCAATGATTTCTGTAGTGTGGCGAAATTATTTTTGTTGAAAGTATGATCGGAAAACCAGATTTCGCTCCAAGCACCGCACACAAACTTACAAATAGGATATAATTGCAAACGATATTCAGGAATAAGTACACTGAACCAAAAATACATCTCTGGATCAAAGAAAAACTTCCCTTACTTCAAGGTAGAAAATTCTTCCGAATGAGTAAAAAATTCTTCCGAACGCGTAATTTTTCTTTGGAATGTGTAAAAACGTACACGAAAATATGGAACCGTGGATGTAATCTATCATTTTGAAGAAATGTTGGGCATGAAAAGAGGATAAAACTCCTTTAGTGCTGTTTCGTTCCCATTTTTCTACATTTTGATTGCTGTTTTTCTTCAATTAAGAGAAGTTTTTTTTTGGGTGTATAAAGGCTAAAAGTGCCAAAATAGCTCTAGAATTCCAACGGGCATTACAGAGTGCTGGTATTGCTTTAAATTTTATGTAGGGAAAACGTTCATTTTTCTCGAAGTATTTAAAAGATTCGACCAATTCATATAAGTATTGCATGTCATTTCGCCATTTAATGCTTTTAACCTTAATACACTCTTTATTTTGTTCATACTCTTTTTTTAGATCATCGTAATTTTCTATTAAATTTGGAATAAAATTGTATGAAATATTGGGCGATGATGTTTTTCCCTCTAAAAGCTCATCCATGACATGTTTTAACATCAAATCTAGCACATGATGTTGACAACCAATATACTGTGGAGCGGCCAATGAAAAGGATTTCAAAAAATTTTGTAGGCGAGTGACAACACCATGGTGTCTGCCAGTATTCACACTGGTTGTATCGCTGTATCACACTGGTTGTATGTATGGTTGTAGGTGGGGCACTTCCCTTAGGTCCATTAAAAGGCGTTTGGAATAATAGGAAGATTATTAGTTAAATAAATATCTATTATTATGAAGAAAAACGTGTACACTGTACAAAACTTTTTTCAGCAGTTCTGATAAAAAAGTAATTTCGTTTTGCGCGGAAACTTTTTTGCAATTTCGCAAAAAAAAAAATAATGGGGGTTCATACTTTTTTATGCTCAATTCGATTGATTTCGGAATGCTTACACATTGAGAAGCTAGCCTACTGCCAATATAGAAGTATTACATATATGGTTACGACTAAGAATTACATTAAGATTAAGATTGGGATTAGCATTAAGATTAAACATAAGATTGAGATACAAATTAAATTAGGATTCAGATTAAGATTATAAATAAGATTGAGATTAAGATTGGGATTAGGATTAAGATTATATATAACATTGAGATAAAGATTATTACTAGGATTCAGATTAAGATTATAGATAAGATTGAGACTAAGATTTAGACTAAGAATAAGATTAAGATTATAGATGAGATTAAGTTTAAGATTGAAATTAAGAATAAGATGGAGATTTAGATTATGAAGATAGACAGGATGATATTAAGATTTACATCAAGATTAGCATATAGATTGAAATTGAGATTAAGTTTAAACTAAGATTGAGATTAAGATTAAGATTATATATAAGATTGAGATTAAGATAAAGATTAAGATAAACATTAAAAAAAGGTAAAAATTAATATTGGGTTTAAGACGAAGATGAAGAGAGAAGTTCCATTTTTATAGTGTGACCCAGGCACAAATTTTTTTATTCGCTCAAGGGCCACTTCTTTTAGCTAAAAAAAAGTGTTTTCCATAATAGTGGAAAGCTATTTATCCGACCTCTCTAGTGAGCAGCAAATACGAAGAT
>NW_023468815.1:0-5713 GCF_013731165.1 Rhagoletis pomonella | reverse complement strand
AAAATCTGAAATGTGCTAGTCTTCCACGCAAATAACGAAATGTGCTAGTCTTCCACGCAAAAATCTGAAATGTGCTACTTTTCGACGCGAATAATGAAATGTGCTAGTCTTCCACGCTAATAGTGAAATGTGCTAGTCTTCCACGCGAATAGTGAAATGTGCTACTCTTCGTAGGGACCGACGATATATTCATGAATATCACTTTTTTTAATTAAGTTTATATAAATAATATCAGTAAGTATTTCTTTATTACATTCACCAGATTTTTTTCGATGATAAAAGTTTCTTTTGAAATTTTATACTTTAAAAATTTAAATTTTTTTAATCACTGTAAGTAGCTATAAGTAGGGGAAAATTATGCTACGCTCGCAACAGTGCTGCGCAACGCTATATAATTTATTTGGCGGTAACGATCATAGAATTGCCGTGCCACAACGCGTTCTTCCTTGATGAAGGGTCAGCTAAAAATCGGTTTAAAAAAACGAAGACTATGCTGCACTGCACTCATCAAGCACCTGGGAACGATGGGTATCTTCACCCTCGTTGGGTAGGATCTAGAAAGAAAAGGAAGCGTAGCAAGGATTTGGTTATTAAGTTGAGAAAATATATTTTTGCAAAAGTATAGTAAAAGGAAATTTGTTTTGAGCGGCAAACGTATGTAGCTAGTTTTACAAAAGCAGTTTAAATGAAAATGGGTTTTTAAAATTTGTAGTAAGAAAACTGATAGGAAAAAAATGAATTTTCACTTAAGTTACTTTCGCGAAACCAACAGTAAAGGCGGATTCATCATTCTAGTTCTGAACTTTTCTTCAATGTGGTGGTTGTTGCGTTTCTCTCCCAGAGATGACTCCGCCTTAAGAATCAGTTAAAAAAATATAATCAAGTCTAGTGGTATCTTAAGAAGTCATCAGTCATTGTATTTATTGCAATAAATACCTGGGAATTAAAAACGAAAAAAAAAACAAACAAGCAGATCTATATATATATAAGATGTTCAATTGGCTTTTACTTACAGTGATCAGAAGTAAATCAGAATTGTGATTGTGACGTGAGGAAGCTTTATACTTGGCTGCTGAAATGCTGTTTTCCTTTTGGATTATTACTAAAAATGAATGGAACAATATCGCGTATAAGATTAATGCATCTGTTTGCTAAAATGTGAGGCTATATACGTAACTATTGCTTTACAAAAAATGTATGACTGCGTATCATATAAACTTATATGCAAACTAGGGTGTCCATCGAAAAATTGTTTTTTCTTTTGAAATTGTTTTTGTAATTTACTTTCCTTTTATAGGAAATATTATTGCCTATATTTATAGATTTTTTAAAAATCAACTGTAGGTCGCGACTTGTAATTTTAGGTCAGGAAGTATAGTTTTGTAGATTTCTCAGATTTGAATGGCTAGTTTTCATTAAAATCTAAAGATGAGAAAATATTTAATTTTACATAGTACAAAATATTTTGAAATTGTGGAAATAGGTGATTGTCTGAACTTAAAAAAAAAAAGAAAAATTGTTTTTTTTTTTTTAATTTGTCCGACGAAAAATTCTTGAAACTATTCAACAATCTGACATTCGATTATTATAAATACATCATTTTAAAGGCCTATAAATCCTCTTCCTACAACATGCTCGATCTTTAAAATATAATGAAAACTATCATTCAAAAACTGATAAATTTACAAAACCGTAATTTCTGACCGAAAATTACAAATCGCGACCTCTAAATGAGTTTTTAAAAGCCTATAAAAATAGGCAATAATATTTCTCACAATTAGGGGGTAGGGACTTGAAAAAAAAAACGATGGGCGCCCTAATGTGCACATATGTATGTATATCGCTACCTAAAGGTGACGTAACGTGGTTTAATCGCAATTCTAGAATCCTCTGAGTGCCTTTCTCCCGATGCATTTTCATTTTCCTGCTGCTGGGAAAAGATATTGGCTATAGCTAGCTGGCATTGTACGCGTGCTCTGAATATCCATATAACATCTGTTTGAGAGTTAAAGTTTCAGGTAAACCAAACACTTCCATAAATTAAGTAGGAAGCATAATTACTGCAGCAAGTAAATTCTGACCCCTGCGTCCCGGCACACGATTCGAAGCCAGAGCTGCGGCAGTGCAATGTTCACGAATATTGTGTAAATGCTTGGCATGTCCTAAAAGTGAATATTTAGAGAACGATTGATACAATTTTAGTTATTTTCCAATGAACTACTTCTACGTTCTCCTCCACTATTCGTTAACACCTTTTGTACAAAAAGTGAAGAACATTACTAATTTTCCGCACACCTAAATATTTACTCTCGTTACTCCTCTCTCGCTACCTTGGTATTCACTTTTTATATTTAATGAATAAAAAATAAAAGAAAACCCTCAAGGCTATTGACATTCCTTGTATCCCCTGACTTCCGCTAATTACACAATCAGGCAGCGAATTGGAAACATGCGACCAATACTACTTTTATTTACTTTATTGCTCAACTATCTCCCCAATACGTTTGCCGCATGACTTTGTATTTAAACTACTGATGAGTGGAAATAGAGAATTGCAAGTATTGAAAATATAGTATATAATGTGTGGCTTAGTGAAGTTGCAGTGGGCTGCATTAGCGCTGCGGCATTGGTGAAGACTTAAAAAGTTGTTCATGCTAATTTTAAAAAATCCATAAAGAGTTGAACGCATGCGGAGGTTGAGTTAATTGAAAGCGAAATTGTGTTGCATGCAAATGAGAGTGCTAAATTACAATGGATCACAAATTTTAATTTGATTTGGTTCTCCAGACGCCACTATCCAATTTGTATGTAGAATCGCTCGCAGATTCCAAAAATCGCGTTAATTTGGTTTTGTATGGATACGTTTTCGAGATATTTGTAATTAACCGTTGTTCAGTTTAAAAACAAGAGCGGTTCCACTTAATCACGTATATCTTAGGAACTAATTGAATAATCTTATTAGGAGATAAAGCAAATGAAAGAAAACAAAATTATCCATAAACCGTACATATATTACTTTTCTATAGCCCTGATAGTTTCTGAGAAAATAATTAATGATTACAGATTTTTTGTTTTTTTTTTGATGAAAAACTGGAAAAAATTCAAACTTTAACAAGGGAAAATTTAAAAACAATTTCTATGTATATGTTTCGCACCTGTGTTAAACCCTGTTCCTTTAGAAAAATTAAGCTGCTATTGAAGAAAATCGATGGTTGAATGAAAATGGGCAAGGATTTTTTGTATGAAATATCAGCAGAAAAGAGTGTTACTCATACGCCACGTACACCTGAGTAGGTAGAGTGTTTGAATCGAAAATAAGAGGTGTCAGAAATGATTCAGTGTTATTATCAAATCAATTCGATCAATTTGGATTAAGAAGCATATGGGATGCTGAGAGCTATGAGCTTGGTATTACAGAGCTGCATTAGTGTACTTTATGTTTCTGGAACAATTTTTATTTAGTAGATATGTAATCAAATAAATAAACGAAGAAGACGTGTAGAAAATGTACAAAAAATAAGAATTTACATATATATTGTATTTAGGCGGGAAGAATATCAGTATGAACTTAACCCGATATTTTGGCGTTGGTCTACACCAGCTAAATATATTCCTCTCAACAACAGGTTTGGTAACTATAACCCTATCATGTAGCTGTTATCAAAACATCGGTTGAGAGAAATATATTTAGTTGACGTAACTAAACTCTTTTCTCTGTGTAGACCCGTGTGCCGCATGCGGCATAAGGGGAAGTATCTCTGCGACCTAAAAATACCAAAGCCTGCGATGGTTTTCCGTAAAAAACTAATTAGCAACTTGGGTAGGTAAGCTACGAAAAAAATGCAAAAATTCTATTACGTAAAGCTTCCGAGAAAATTCGTATTTCATTTTTTTAATGTTACCGCGTATTACTAGCCTTACCTTGGAATTATCAAAAGTCAATCTGATTTAGTTAGGCTTTTGGTGGTATTTTGAACTAATTTCGTTGTTTTTAAGCAAAAATTTCGTTTTATACAATGTAATTAATTTTAGTTTTTTTCAAATTTTCGGAAAAAAAATTTTGTCATTCTAAATTTGAACAGGCAGATAAAATTAAAATTGATTGGGGCAACTGGGCACTAGATATTGAAAAAATAACATAAATATTCGAGGAGTGAAAATAAAGCTTAGATTTGTTGCCGTGTAGTTTGGGTTACATAGTCATGTGCTGAATACAGAATTGGACTTTGGGCTAAGGTTTCCAACGTGTAGCCCAAAACACCATGTCTGATTCCAACGAGTCCCGCTTGTTTTAGGCGAACGGGCAAATATTTTCGTATAACCCTTGATAAGAGGCAGAGTTGGAACTTCCACTTAAGCAAAAACTTCTTAATAAAATTATATACTCCAACGAGGCTCTAGAAGATTTTTTTGGTGTAATGACTTCTGCAGGGACTGCGAAAACAAGAACGAACTGGAATCCTTCAGGCGCTTACTTTGTGAAAGTGTTAATTAGTTCCGTAATATAAATCCTACTGTTACTTGGACTTTTTCAACGCAAGTCTCCTTCCTCCCTATTATTCAGCTTTTCTGACCAGTTGGAACTGAAAAAAAGCAACACGTAAATGTCGGTACTTTTTATAAACATTTTAAATGAAGGTCCAAAAAATGTTTACACTTGTTCCATCTTTTCAGCTATGAGTCAAGCAGCCGTTTCACATTGATGAATCTGCTTTGTTATTGGAATAATGCTTATTTAGTGTCACACTTAGTCGACAACCGTAAAATAAGAAAGCATTTGACATGAAAGCTCCACTAAACGAGTGAATATTTCACTTGTGACACTTCCCTTGCAACTTAAGCTACACTACCTTGAACGCATTCGGCGTTTTTTTCATTTTCACTTTTTTGTTAGTGTTTAGGCTGCCGCTGCAAGTCTAGAGTGCTATGTGGCGTGATGCATATTTTACTTAAAGCTCACTTTAAAATATAGGCGTTATTTATTCACACTATTCGCTGTCCTCCAATTTACTCATTTTCCCTCTTCTTCTTTCGTCCTAACTTCTTAATAGATATTTTAACTTTTCATTTTTGAATGATCAAATATCACGTGCCGCATCCAGAAATGTGTTTACTTCAAATTTTCGTTGCCACATCACGCACGCTTTTGACGCTGCAACATTAAAAAGGTGAAGATTTATACATCATAGAGGAGGTAGAAGAACAAAATGCTAGTATAAATAGAAATGTATACTTCCACATAAATTTGCGCGAAAATACCTCATTTATAAATTTTATTTGGCTGCAAACTGAAGCCAAAGCGTGGTTTTCTCCCTTCAAAACTTTGGCGAAAAAAATTATTACTTTTCAGCATGCAGTTGTGCGTTACATATATTTAAAAAGTAACTGCTCCACCTACGCACTTATAATCACAAAAATCTGACTATCTCCGACATCTCACGTTCTGGTGCACTTCAATGCCAACATCTTTCACAATCAGCACTACAGCAACAACTATCATCGCTATCACTTTAAGTGCTGTGGCGTGTTAGTCAACTTTCTGCACCGTAATCATGCAAATGGCTTTTCATGCAAATGCAATGCAATTACTTTGACGCATTAACGTTTAGAACGCTTCGTTATTATCTGTTGTCAGTAATCCAACCAGTTTGGAATGGTTAATTGAATTAAAAAAAAACACCATATTTGACAGTGGTTAGAAGTTTTTAAGTCG
>NW_023468814.1:0-5713 GCF_013731165.1 Rhagoletis pomonella | reverse complement strand
ATTTTATAAACACAAAAGATAGCGTTAGATAGCTTGTTTGAAGACCCGTCTACTGATATCCACATCGCTGACATGGACTGAGTAGTGCGGCCTCAGTGGCAGTTTAAAAAATTGCTTTTTTCGAATTTCAGGCAGCAGCCACTCCCACAAAGGCATACGAATCAAAACATCCTGGAACAAAACCTTCTTAGTTTTTTTGTACTTTAATTCCTGAAAGTTTGAAAGAAATTAAATGAAGGTACGTACACACGCCACATACATACCAAAGCATCCCGTAGCGGAGACACGAACCAAAACACATTTACCTCTACATCTTTCGAACTAGAAGCTGGAACTTAATATGTACGGTATCGTTTGAAAGGTATTGGCCTACAAAATAACACTAAATATGTTGGGTGTACCCACATGCCCCCTTAAATCGGCAAAAGCAAAAAAAAAACGTTTTTTGTTTCGCAACACTTTAGCCTAATTTTTAAGAATCCAGTAAATCGTTTATAAAGCTTAAATAAATTTTCTGGACACACTCTGCAAGACCTTTCCAACGATATCTCAAACATGACAATTGGACGTCTGGATAAAAACTTCCAGATCTCGTGTATATATAAGCGAGTCATTTCAGCATCCTACTGTGGTTGCTTTCGTCACTCGAGCGCACTGCCGTGCGCTGTGATACACATTTGTTATGAAATATAGCAGTTTTATTCAGTCTATTTTTTTCTCAGTGAAGATTTTGGTATTGAAGATTTGGTAACTTTTGGTAACTTTTCCTTTTTCCATGATCCTCGCCTGTTGCTCGTGAGTTGCGCAAGCTCAGAGCAAACTAACGAGCGAGCGAGGGGCTAAAATGAGGCAAATCCGAACCCCGGGTATAATGCTTTTGTTATTAATGCTTTGTGTGACATCATGGCGCATGCCACAAATGAAGCTCGACCAAATACTAACACATTGTGTAAGTGCCAATCTATTATTATTATTATTAGGGGTACAAAAAGTGCGAAATGTTCTAAAATATCAAAAACTATTATGAGTTTGGTGAAAATATCAGTACAAATTGTAAACTCTTTATATTAAATATGTAATTATGTACTACTATTCTACACGTAAAGCTACTATTTTTCAAGTAAATTTATCACCTGTTAGGCATTGGCGCGCGAATTTCGTGAACAAAATTACTATGCTTCTGAATGTTAAAAAGTTAATCTACAATGGAATTAACAATGAGAAATGGTCTTCAGAGGCTAGTTAGTTACATTGTTTTCTTGAAAACGGCATGTTGGCGCTTCTCAAATTGAATGCAGCTTACGTAATGGCTTTCAATTTGGATGATTTTTAACAACCAATGTGTGAGAAAAGTTTAAATGCAAAATTTATTGTGTGTCGTCAGCGTAAATTATGAATCTTAATCAAGCCTGTGCCTTATTTGCAGTTGACGTGCTTTTTCTATCATAGTTAAAATTTTGTGATTGAGATTGTAAATTATCCTCTTTTGGTACTTCTGTAGACATCGTTCCTGTAAGAATTTCATTCTGAGGTAGGTGCGAAGTAGTGGATTCTTCTTTAGATTCTCGCGTAATCGGTTTAACTGGTTGCTGGATGTTCTTCCAGTTGCGATACAACATTCACGCCATAACGTAACGGCTCAAAATATTTGAAGTATCAATTGATGATTCTTTGGATGTAAGAGGCATCGAGACAGATGGCGTCGACCCTAGGGCAGGATGCGTATTATGAAATATTTTGTGGGTGACATGCAATGCAGGTTTTAATGTTCGTGGTGAACCTAGTAGCCCACCTAAAGGTGGAATAAAACCAAAAGGAGGAAATAGCCTTGGCCGCAATAACTTACTTGAAGGATAAGGTAAACCAACATACTCCTGAATTTCTGGCTTACTCATATATTGGTTTTGATTGACAAAGTTCTCGTTGCATGGTCTGCTGTTAGTTGGATTATAGCAGGGTATTGTTACAATAATGCAAGGTAATGGCAGCCGCGGTTCTGGTGGACAGGTTTTACTATATTGATTTGATGGTGCTACTAGCACCGATTTTGGTTCATTGCTAAATTCGTTATACTTGCCCTCCCTTGCATATTTTCCTGATGATACGGAGGACGTTGTAAATAGAGTTTTGATCCTATGTGTCTTATTTAATTGGATAATGGCTGATGAGCGCAATTGGCAACCCCAGAAAATATATCGGGAGTTCGTGTTGTCACTACTGGTCGGTTATACATTGAGTTATAAAATTGTTGCATGACCGGGTCATCTGCGTAAGGCAATGTAGGTATGTAACTCAGCATATAATTGATCTTTACTACTAGATGCCGGCGAAGACTGAAAATAACTCAACTTATGGGAAGTCAACTCCGTAATGGGCATTTTAAATACATTTGTATCAACAACTTGCAACAGTTCATTGGGTATTTCTCTGTGTATATCTGAATTATGTGTTTCGAATTTTGTTGCTGATACTTCCTGTATATGTATAGGTACTGCTGATTCAATTAAATTAAATGATTCTGGCAAAGGAACTGGCGATGTACTCGACGAAAGATCTAAATATTTGTCCGGAATGAAATTAGGTTTTGACTCCGAATTTTTAGAATCGAAAGTATGACTTTTTGATAGCTCAAATGAAAATGTCGGTGAAGGTGGACTCAGGTTTATGAATGGTATATCTCTAATACCCGCATGGTTATCTGGCTAGTTACTTCCTGGCTTTATGTTCACATTGTTGTATTACAACTTTTGTATAACGATGTCATCGCCAACGGAAGTTGAAGGTCATTTGGTACCCCGGATGCTGATGACACTCCATATGCAGAGTGGTCCGACATCATTCAGATAATTTGGAGATATGTGGTAGCATATTTGGGTAAGCTGGAGTCGGCAAAAATGTGTTTGTTTTGTGTTTGATTGTGATTCCTTTTTCAAGGTCGGTCGTCAGTATTTCTCTCCCCGTTTGCGTAGAAAAATAGTTTATCGTTTACTCTCAACCCATATATAAGATTCGAAATATTTTTGCTCGAAAGTTGAGGAACTGGCCGTTGTGAAAAATAGAGAATTCTTACAAATTAGATATGATTCTCCTTGTGAAGGACTAGACTTTATTTTTGCACAAATCGTTGTAAAAGTCTGCGTTATTCTGTTCTCAAAGGAATTGTGATCTTGATATTGATCATCTGATGGCAGTGGAAAATATGAAATTAGTAAGAAATTGTAATATAGAAATACATTTTGTTTTCTGTGTAAGTTCATCTTAGTTACAATTTGCAGGAAATTAAATATTTTTATTGTTCGTCAATGTTGATGAAGATACACAGGCAAAACATTCGCGCTTGTATGGAGAGTTGCACTGTAAAAAAAATAATATTTAACACTATAGTTCAGTTTTTTACTAATCTAATTATGTTTGTACATGCATATAAAATTGTCCACAAATTCTTTGGTAAATATTTAAAAACGATTGCTTCTTAAGAAGTTATTGAAACCTAATGGAACGCGTTCAATTTTAAAATTGATGTTAATCCACATGTTTTCTTCTTTAAAACCAAAAGTGGGTAATCCATTTACTCACTAAGCGATGTATCCATATTGTCAGTATATTGATAACCATTTGATGAAACAAAAAACTTAAACACAATTTTTCTTATTAGCTGTTTTGTCAGCAAACTTATTGAAACTCGCAATCACAGTATGGTTCAGAATTCAATTTTAATGCGAATTAAATTAAATGTCTGACATAAACACAAACACCACTCATATTTACAGTAAAATATATCTCGCTCGAATTTTATCAATGACACTCCCACCTATGATTCAATAATAGAAAGGTTTTGTAATAAAACAGTCTTCTCGCTCCCACACATAAAATAGGCTCCTTTACTTGTGCAGAATGTTGCTCACTCTACAGTTTTTAGTTATATTAGTAGTAAAACCAAAAATTCTTCATACTAAATATTCGTTATTGGGGGTCAAGGCTCTTGGTATTGTTCCATATGTGGTGCAATGCTCTGAGTCAGGAGCAGTTGGCTCAAGACCGACCATACGTGGCGAAGAGTCACACCCTGCGAGAGGTGCCCCTGCTTTTACTGAATATGGCGGATCTAGAGAGGACAACTCGATAAAACCCGTAATTCCGAGTGTCATCCGTACCTTGCTTATGGGATGAATGGCACTACGTTAGTGTGTCTTATAACGGTGGCCTCCAGATACCTGGCGACCTCTGGTTATAAGAAGCCCCGCTCGGGATAGTGAAGGCTATGCCCCAGCGGTACTACTATCCCCCATACTCTTGGGAACACTATGGAAAACGTAAAACAAAAAACAATAATAAAAAAAACAGATGGAGCTGAACAGCTCGCAGACGAGGCCGGGCATGGCCTTTCGGCAGCCGCCGAAACGGGGACTGTCCCGACAGAACTACCGGGGGCGCATAGTCCCCAGTATGACGTTGAGATGGTTGACACCAGCGCTAGACGGGATGCGAGTCCCGTCAAAACGCTCTCTGATATCTCGCCGGAGGATGAGCAGAAGGTGCTTGCCTCTCCGACAGGTAATGATACTCTCGTCCAAACTCGAGAGCGAGATCGGCTTAGTGGAGCCGGTCGGAAACGCCTCAAGCGCTATATGGAGAAGGGTATGAGCTATGAGGAGGCTAGGGAATTAGCGAAAGAGCCCATTGGGCCCCCTCAAAGGAGAGATCGGCTAAAAGAACCCGATCAAAGAGCTCCACTCCACAGGAGCAAGCCCCAAAGAAGGTCTCCAAATTTATGCACGGCGCAGCGAGAGCTGAGCCGGCTGGGGCAGTAACAACGCCCACGGCCGAGGCAAGCCTGCCTCGCGAAGATGCCGGAAAGGCCGTGAAACCAGCATCCTTTAGGGACGCACTGTGTGAGGTGAAGCTGGGTATAGTCCCCGAGGACTATCCGGCTACGGTCTAGTCGACGGACGAACTGAGGGCCATTCAGAATGCCATCCTTAGGGCGATAAGAAGCAACAAAGATAGCGCTGTAAAGCCTATTTTTGATGGCTGCACTTTTCGTCCGGGATGGTTATCCATTATCTGCAGGGACGCAGTAACTGCGGAGTGGATAAGGGCTACAGTTCCGAAGCTTGCCCCCTGGAAAGGGGCAAAGATGAAGGTGGTAGCGGATACAGAAACGCCTCGCCGCATTATTTTGGTGGGATTCTTCCCGGAGCTGGATAGCTCCAGGAATGAGGACGCGCTACTACTTCTTCAGGGGCAGAATGAAGGCCTAAAAATAATGGACTGGCGAGTTCTAAATCGGGTGCGCAAGTCCACAGTGGTAGAAATCACCATTGCGGTAGACCCGATCTCGGCAGACATCCTCAAACAGAGAGGAAATGTTGTCAACTATGGCTACGGTAAAAGCCAAGCCGTTGGTACCAGTGGTAGCAAAGGACGCCGCTGATACCGACGGAACGGGAACGGACGAACAACCCTGTTGTTCGAAGTCTGTCACCGTCGCCCCGAGGCAGCTCTCAACAGACCTTCAAGCACAGAAGCAGCAATCACCGGAGCAGGAAAAGACAAAGCCGCCGCCTGAGCTGTCAGTAGCTCAAGCCAGCGTGACATCGCCTCCGCGACCCACAGCAACATCGGTCCTGACCTTGCAGCAGGTGCTAGACAGAGCCCAACAAAACGTCAGGCCCATTGAGCTCCCCCGGAACATAATTAGGCCACCACTACA
>NW_023468813.1:0-5715 GCF_013731165.1 Rhagoletis pomonella | reverse complement strand
TTTTTATTCAAAAACATGGCGAATAAAAGGTGGTGTTACAAAAGCAGCTGGATATTCGCCTGCGTGGTTCTTAATGTCAAAATGATGTATTTGCTGTAATTATTACGCGCATTGTAACATTTTTTAGTATAAGCTCCTATTATGAATCCATACGACACACGATAAACGTATGTATTCTGTTGTGCCGTATTACGAATTAAATTGTGGCGTATGAAGTTCGATAGGTATCGTACAAGAAAAGGACTGCTGGTAAAATCTCCATGTGTGAAAGGGACGCATAGTCACATGTACCTAAGAGAACTGGTCAGGTTTTTTATATTACCCATGAATTTCTGATGAGGAAATTGCAGCTCTACTGCATCAACACTGACCGTCAGGTGACTGGTCATTTGCCAGTAAGATATCTTGTAGGGTACCATTTATCGTATATCGGTATTACCATACGATAGCTATCGTATCAGCTGTTCAATTTCTTACGCTTGCTAGCGGTTGTCCAGTTTTACACGATACGATACAATTTAACAAAATTAAAGTGATGTAATGTAATGAATAACACAAAATTATGGAAACGATTTGAACAAAATACTGACATTTTTCAGGGCAAAAATTACGAGAAAAAAAATAATGTTGAGCGTATTGCTTCTTCAAGGGGTACGGTCTAGTTATTTGTACTTTAACATACACGTGTAGTCAAAGGATTGAGCTTTAATTTAAAGCAAAGATTTTAAATTTCCACGCACTGGTTTATTGATAAATTCCTTTTGAAGTATGCACATTTTTATAAACACAGTAGAAACCTTATGCCTGGGTTATAATGGAAGTAACGGAACGGAGTGAACTGTCACTTAATTATCTATTGTATGGGAAATGAATGCAAATTGTTATAATGCACGTAAACGTAACGTAAAACGGAACAATCTAAAATCAATAGATCCTTTTATGGGCTGTTTTTGCTTACGCGTAAAAGCAGATTTAGCGCATTTAGCTCTAAATGCTACTCTAAATGTACATTTATCCATACAAAACTCGTCACCTAAATGCAACTAAATGCAACTTCATTTATGCATTAAGAATCTTAATGCTAAAAGCAACCCTGTGATCTTCCAAAATTTCCACGATTCGAACATGGTTTAATGATAAAAAGTGGCAACATTGCTTTTTCGAGTATAAAGTCGCTAGCTGCGTTTCAGTGATCGCCAAACGAGATTTAATTTAATATTTTACATTATTTGGATAAAGAAAAGTTACGCAAATTCAACATCGATATGATGCTGATAGAAATCTGGATTAATTTGTGATCAACTCTGTTTGTTTTGTTTCCTAATTAAGTGTGGAAATTATAATTGACAGCACCGACAAATGAATATATACACAAACAAATGTTCGGTTATGGTTAAAACAATTCAAGTTTTTGTATTGAATTTTCGGTTTAGAATTTATTTTTTCCTTTTCAGTAGGGGTTTTTGCTCTTTATCTGTTCTGTGAGAATTTATCGTAATAGATACGGATCTGAATAAGCGACTGGAACACGGCTGTTTGTCAAAAGCATATGATTTCGAACTCGCGTAAGTGTACATTTCTTCGAAAACTTATGTTCGAAACTGCTAAATGTTGCATTTTAAATGCAGCAAAAACGCTGCATTACGAATTCGCCTCGATTTGTTACGATTCGCCCCGTCCATTATAATCAAGGCATTAGGTTGGGGTCACGATCCAGAAAATAAAGGTCGCGCCAAGGCGTATTTAACAAGGTGGTGTTGGCCGTATATAAGTAAAAAATTACACTAACAAATTATACGCTGATGTCCATACTGTCATTGGTATGAGTTACAACAAACACATCATTTTGACGTAATGGCCTCCACGGCGAAAAACTCAGCTGGCGCCCCAACACCACCTTGTTTAATACACCTTGGGTCGCGCCATTCGCGGACCGCTAACCCTCTCTTCGTCGATTTGACAGCATCCACCCAATCGCTGACGTCATAAAATACTTTTGTTTACATTCACTGTTGCCACCTGGATGCTTTTCGCGCCAAATTTAGTGGGCATTCAAAACGCGAAAATTTTTGAGTTTGGTGCTTGGTGCGTTTTTTGGTGCTTTTGTTTTTAGTTTGAAGACACCAAATTAGAAAATCTTAAAAAAAAATGGAAGCAAAATTTATAGCAATCGTAAGTGTGGTAAGCAACTTTACAAAAATTTGAACAAAATCATGGTCTGGTTCTCTGATCCAAGAATGATAGAATCAAAGAACGTAGATAACAAGAAGGGACAACTCGTTGTAATTGTAGCGAAAGTGAGCGTGCGTTCTCTTTTGCCCTAGTACGTTTTTTGATGGGATGACAATTGTTGTTGTTTGAGATTAAAAATGAGAATGTGTGTGTGAGCCTGAGCTCGAATTTTAAAATTATATTGTTGGCAACGTCAGACTGCCTCTCAATGGCTGCGTTTCTTTATACATTCCAGATAATCCCATTTCACAGCCAGAATAAACAGAAAGCGTTTGAAATATACGTTAACATATCATCACGAACAATCTAAAGAATAAGTAAACAAAAAGGTTTATTCCAAACGTTCAGAATAAATAAAGAAATAAAGCCAATGATTTTACCTTGTAATGTTTTTATCATTATCTTGAGCATTTACAATCCAGCGATAGGAACGAAAAGGATTTTGGTAAATCCATCAAGTAGTCAAGGATAATCGTAGCAATTGGTGCCAGAAGTGGGATTGTTAAATAAATCCCAAAGGAAGAAGTCCTGAGAATGACAAAAACTCAAGAGCTCAAGATCGAGGAACTCAAACTGGAGTTGGAGAAGCGAAGTTTATCAACCTCCGGAAGGAAAGTGGAGTTACCAAAGAACGTAGATAATAAGAAGAGAATACTCGTTATAATTGTAGCGAAAGTGAGTAACAGCGGCATGCCTTCTCTTTTGCTCTAGTACGTTTTTTGATTGGATGAAAAGAGAAGGCACGCCCCTGTTACTCTCTTGCGCTACAATTATAACGAGTTGTTCCTTCTTGTTATCTACGTTCTTTGGAGTTACTATCACGGCTGCGAGAGGCTATGGAAAAGGAAGACATCGACGTTGACAAATACAACTTTCATCGTGCGGACGACGCGACATCCACGAAAGACGAATAGAAGGATGAGGCTGCTTGTTCGTCGAAGGATGTGCTGCAGACATCTAGGAAGGTTGAAGAACAGCAAAAGCCTCCACGTTCATCAACAGCTATGAACATGAACACGTTATTGGCTGCCGTGTCAGGATACACGCATGTCGAAGATTGGCTGACTTTCAAAACGTCAATTGCTTTGCATACGTACAAAGTATAATGTGCCATAACGCTACTACAAAATTTTGACAATGTATACTTTTCCAAAATGCATTCGAAAAGTTATCGAAACGCATCGCTAGAGCAATCAGCGCATCAGAAACAAAGTTGATGCTTCGTTTGTTTTTGGTTACCATTGCAATCTATAATGTTGCAATGTGTCGCAACTCTGCATTTACAAACAGTTTGAATACCGCAGTATAACAGTTTCCAAACATTGTATTGATACGTTTTGGAAGTCAGCCATTATTTAATAATTTTAATGTCATCACAGATTTCTTCCCAGTTTGAAGCACAGAGGTCGCAGTCGTCGTCAGATGTTTCGTCACAAATACAAGCGCTGGAGACACGTATATCATCAGCGGTATCAGCCCAGATGTCACCCAACAGGAAGCACAGGATGAAATGATTGCACAAATACAGGACAAAATCAAGAGATAGAATAAAGTCGAGGCTAAGATGAGCGAGTTGGAAGGTCGTCTCCTAGACTTGCAGTTGAATCATCCAGCTGCTTTGACAAATTCTCCTAAGGTAAAAACTCCATCCTTTGACGGCACAATTCCTTTCCAGGTCTTTAAGCACCAGTTTGAGAAGACGGCTACAGCAAACCATTGTAGCATGGAGGATAAATCCGCTGTGCTATTTGTGGCATTAAAAGCATCTGCAGCGAAAATCTTGCATACTATTTCTGACTGTGAAAGGAACAATTACGATGCTTTTTAGGGGGACGTGGAAAGACGTTATGGCAGCGAGCACAGGTAACAGATTTACCAGATGGAGCTGGAGAATCGCTGCCAAAAATACGACGAGACTCTACAGGAATTCGCCTCAGAGATTGAGAGGTCGGCCCACTTGGTAATTTGGAACGCATCTGGTGAAAGGGTAACATTCAGGGATTCATCAGCGGAATTCGGGACATGTACACCAAGCGAGAGACGTATGCTCATCCAAAGCCAACATTTGCTGAAACTGTCTCGTATGCTCAGACACGTGAAACAGCGTAGTAGGCCGGCTTATAAAGCCCTTCGAGTGGAAGTGGAGACACCGAACGATACAAAGGAAATGCTGAAGAAGATAATCCAACTGCTGGGAGAGAAAAAGGGTGGCTCTGGTAAATGCTTTAAATGTGGGAAGCCAGGCCACTTCGCCCGCGATTGCGTCGCAGGTTCCAACAGAAATAAAAACTTGCAAGGACGCAATCGCAGAGCTGAAGAAGATGAACTATACTCCAGTCAGTCGTTAAACTAAAACGAGCCAGCAGGAAGGGCCGCGTGCTGGTTCCAGCAGTTGAAGGACTCATAATCTCCATCTCGTAAATTGGCAGAAAGGCGAGCAACCTCGCTGTTGGGAGATGCGTGAATGGGCAAGAGCGAGTGCTAACAGTGGATACAGGAACGTTACATTCCATTATTCGACCCGATTTGGACACTTGGTATGTGAAGCCACTACCTGGAGCAAAGCTGCAGAGAGTAACTGGTAAGCGAACCCAAGTGATAGGAGAAGTACCATGCGAGGTAATATTCAGGGGCGTAGCCTTCTTACTTGGCCTGACATATCGCGACAGGAAAGTGCCACTTAGGGTTGGCTATGACAACCAGTACTGCAGCAGACGGTTGGTATTAGAGGAAGATCCGAAGATTCCGCTAGAAACGGTTAGTTGGGCCGAGGTTGGCAGTGATGGAGATTGATTTGTTGCGACCGGTGAAAGAAGAGGTCCAGCCATTAAGGAAAAGTGTGAAGGTACCGCCAACTCAGTAAAAAAGAGGAAGTAATCACAAGAAAGTAGTCATGGCAAGCCCGGCAGTGTTTTCGGCAGGAAGAGAGACATTGAACTACGTTGCAATGGTGATACGCTGGTGGCCGGAAATGGAGGCGGCTGTAAAAGCAGTGGGCACTTTTCGATGTATTCAGGAAAAGGTCGTGGTCGGCAGAGGATGCAAAGGCTAGCATTAGAGCCTGAGGCCCGGTATGAGGTTATACATGTCCGGTCAATGAAGTTGACGTCGGCGGAACAGCGAGATGAGGAAACATTAGGCAAGTTTCAGTGTGAGGATCCGGATTTAGCAAGATGTGATAAACGCAGTGCAGCTCGAGGATAGAAGCCTGGTAGTCATGGCCAGAGGAAGCGGCGTAATTCCGGCGAAAAGGGTGCCCATGAGAAGAGGCATGGTCTGGTCACCACCAGTGGCCGGCAGAAGTACGACCATGCAAGATGGTGCACTCCCGGAGATAAGCCGGAAGCAATGCCCAATAGCGCCTCGAGCCGAATGACGCAGTGTGTCGAATCCAGACTGTTGTGAGACCGAGAACCAAGATGAAGGTGGAAAGGCATGTAGCGTTTGGAACAGCAAGTGTGTCCGATCGGGGCGATCAGACTT
>NW_023468812.1:0-5716 GCF_013731165.1 Rhagoletis pomonella | reverse complement strand
AAAAATGACACTGAAGATGGCACATCGCCGAAACCGGTTTGTCTGCAAACCAAGCTTGATAAGGGATGACAGAAATTCGTTCCAAAATAAATCATCTTACCACCCTGTCAGAAAAATTAGCCAACACCAACACAAAAATATATTTGTCTGATTTCATTTAATTTATAGGATCTTTATTTATTTTTTTTAACCGTTTTTTTTTGTTATTAGTGGCCTTTTTAAAAGTTGTATTCAACAATTTTATTAAGCTTGAGACCGTTTTCAAATGAAAACACACAAGATTTGAAAACGGTCCATAAACTTTTTTGACTTTTTTTAAGTAAAAGTTTTGGATTTTGTCTTAAACATGAAAATATTTTTTTTTTTTAATTTCATTTATTTTTAACGTAGGTACTATTTTCTTCTTTTTTAATTTATTTTTTCTTTTTGTAATTTAACTTTTAAATTTTATTGTTTTAAAAGATTTTTTTTTTATTAATTTCAATTAGTTAAAAAAAAATATTATTAATACGATATTTTTGCTTTAATTTCATTTTCTTTTTTAATTTTATTTACTTTTTATTGCTGTAAAAAAATATTTATTTTTATATTTAATTTAATTTTTAAAAGACTGATTGCATTACGACAATTAAAATTAAAGAGCTTTAAAGATAGTTGCCAGAATTGACATTGCCGGCAAAATTCTTTCGGAAGACTGTGGGGAATTGAAAGACGTCTTTCTGTACAGTTGCCGGAATTGCCCTGTAAGTATTTGTCACAGGGCAATTCATTCATGCTGGCTACTTTATTGCCACTTAAACACCAATTCAGCCTTACATAGTTGTGTGGTATATTAATAAGGAATATTCGTCAGAGAGGCTGAGTTTGAAATAAAATTTATTTTTGTTTAAGTATAGTATTTTCGAATAGATAAATCTGTATCTGTGTATTTTCGAATATATTTACATACATATGTATGCATGTATATATGTATTATATTTCTGAGCTTGTAGACAAGAGTATGTATGTTAATTTGTGCATACGGATGTAAGTACGAATATTTGCATGCCAGACAGATGTGCGATGTAAATATGTCCGTCATTTGGCAACGTGCTTGATTGTCATACAGACAATTGGTCAATTCATATAATGTATATTATATATATACATATGAGTTACTCATCCTCTCAAGCAACTTACATATGTATGTATGTATGTATATAGTACAAGACCGGTTCAAAAACGCTCGACTGTTTCTTATTTTTTTAGTCCTTAATATAAATATATAAATACCACATTTTACAATTTTGAAATTTTCTAATTAATTTTTAAATCAACGTATCGCAATCCGTGCTGTACTAATATTTTTGAAGGAAATTGAAGGTTTTTTAATGCTACTCTTAAATTCTTTATTCTACATTTTTTTCTGTATATCTGTGTTCATATGGAAAAGTAGCTTATGTCAAAAGGCTGGCTTTAGTATAAATCGGCATTCGCAGCATACGATTGCGAATGACTCACTGGCGCTAAGCCGTTGAACAACTTTTGTCAAATAAACGTAGAATAAACAGTTCCGATACTAGCAAGTCAATATTATTATTAACTCTCATCAACAAATTCCTTGCCGTTTAAAAAATAAAGGGATTGCCGCATTATACTAAAGCCAGCCTTTCGACATAAGCTACTTTTCCATACGAACACAGATATGATGCAAACTTTGCAGTGTTTTTTTATATGACTTCACAATCATCAATTTCTTATCTCATAATTTGTTCGCTCATCTGCTTATTAGATTTTCTTTCATTGGCATTTCTGTAGGTATACTTATTAAATCGTCTATTTCTGTTGCCATTACATGTGTATTTACATTAGGGTGTCTCACAAAAAGAGGTCGAGTTTTTCCAACGGAATTGAAAAATTTATATTTTTTTTTAAGACTTTCGCCAAAATATGTCCGAAAAATTTAAGAATCACCTGAGCTGAACCGATTTTAAAATACTATGCACAATCGAATTTCTTATAAATAAAACTAGTTTTAAGAATATTTTTTTCAAAAAATAACCTTAGATGGTAGCAGAGTTTAATCTTAAATGGTCTGCATAAAAATATTATAAATCCGATCTGGACCGATGGAATTCAGTGGTGGGGAACTGCAGCAAACTCTAACATAAAAATACTTCAAAGATTCCAATCAACAACTCTCAGAAGTATTTTAAATGCACCATAATATGTCACAAATGAGCAACTGCATCGTGATCTTAAAGTCCTAACCGTTGCAGAAGAAATCAAAAAGCTTGCTGTCCTTTTATGATCCAAGACCATACCCATACTAACCCACTTATAACACTGTGAGACAAATGGTAGGGGTCAGTGATCGGGAAGGGTTCAAACTACCAGCGAAAGTTATATCGGTAAAAAAGAAGTTATACGTGTCCCGGCGTTTCGCTGAGTCACGTCTAGGAATCGAGATATATATATATAACTATCATATAGGGGAAATTGTCACCTTTGGTGGTCTTTTTTTGACATAACTCGAGAACCACTAGTCCGATTTTGCTTAAACAAATTTAAAAAATTAAAAATTACAATTTCTTTAATCTGTTCATATAACGTTTTTCTATATAATCAACAGTTTTAAAAAAATTTAATATTTTAGGCAAAAAATATTTTTTTTCTTCATGCATTTATTTTTACCGGCAAAACTGTTGATTATATAGAAAAACGTTATATGAACAGATTAAAGGAATTGTAATTTTTAATTTTTTTAAATTTGTTTAAGCAAAATCGGACTAGTGGTTCTCGAGTTATGTCAAAAAAATACCACCAAAGGTGACAATTTCCCCTATATGATAGTTATATATATATCTAGATTCCTAGACGTGACCCAGCGAAACGCCGGGACACGTATAACTTGTTTTTGACTGATATAACATTTCCCGTTGGTCTCATCCCATCCCGATTTTGACTGTCGCATAGTGTAATTGAAATGACATCCTGCCGAAACGTTTTTATCCGGTTGAGGAGAAAATCCACAAAAGATCTTCTTCGTTGAGTATACACATTGATTGCGCGGAAGTATTGGTTGTACCAGTGTGCACACTCCATTCATTATATTAAAATATTTATTACCTTGTGACAACTAATAAAATTCTTTAATGTAACAAATACAGATGGCAATAAAAATTGGATTAATTGGAGCGCAATTTGACCGATGACGGCTGCAGTGTGCTGGTAGCGTTATTGGGCGAGTCGAGCATCTCACCATAGCCAGGAGAAGCTAAGCTAGGTTCCGAAAGATGTAGTACTGGTGATGCCAAACCTTATATATATATCTGTATATATATATCTGTAATCTCTGAAAAAACATTTTTTTGTTTTTTTCGTCATCACATGTCATACATACATATGTATGTATATCAATATTTTTTTTTTAATTTAACCTTTTAGTAGAACCACTAAATTGAAGATTTTAATAAAAAAAAAAATTTTAATTAATCTAAATCTCAATCAAAGCTTTAATCTTAATCTTAGTCTAAATATTAATTTTAATAATAACCATAATCTTAATTTCATATTAATATTAATCATAATCTTAATCTTAGTCTTGACTTTAATTGAAGTCTTAATCTTATTCTTAGTCTTCATCTTTAATTGTAATCTCGATTCTAATTCTAATAATAATCTTAAAAAATTTGGGTTAAGTATGCAGAAATGGCAGCCAATCCTTATTTTTTGCTGTGTAAAAATTCATAATATCTGTCAATCAAGAAGCATATGCTTTATACGTATCCTTCACATTATATACAGTGACTCAAACAAATGACCACGTGTTGATTTTTTAAACATCCGTAATGTTTTTCGGGCTAAATTATTATTATTATTGTTTTTTTTTTTCTATAAAAATACCGTCCAAGCTTTAACCAAACCATATAAATAACAGTTTCAATCTTTAGCGAAAATTTAGGAAAAATCAAAAAATATTCATAAAAATTTCAACTTTTTAATCTGAATCTTCAAAACATTTTTGGGTATGCAGTTTTATAGTCCATACAGTTTTACTTTAATGAAATGCAAGTCTCAAATCGATAAAAAAAACCTGGATATTTTTGAGATTTTTTTTGTCATATTTTTGCACTTTTTTTTCAATATAATCAGGAATTTCTTATTAAATAAAGTGCGGGAGACCGTTAGTAATGACATATCAAAAAATCAGCGCCAGTTTTTGTAAATTGTACTTGTTATTTAAAAAACCGCAAAAGCAGTCTCCCAAAAAAAAAAAAAAAAATCTCAAAAATTAACGCGATTTTTTGGCCGGTTGAAACCTGTACTTCAGTACACTAAAATTTTTATGGGCTATAAAACTGCATACTAAAAATGTTCTAAAGATTCAGATTAAAAAGTAGAAATTTGAAGAAAATCTGTTGAAGTTTCCTAACTTTTGTATCAAGTTTTAAACTGGTTTTGAATAAAGCTTGGATGGTATATTTATAGAAAAAAAACAAACAAAAAAATTGCCCAAAAAACATTACGAATATAAAAAAAAAGTCGACACGTGGTCATTTGTTTGAGTCACTGTATATGTATGTATGTTGTACCTACCGGTTAACATTCCCTGCGAATCATCAAATTTATGTGGTGTATACATATACATACATACTCTTATAATTGCGCCTTGTGACTTTCGTATGGAAAACCAGGTAGATAAGGCCTCCTAGCTGTGGTACAAAACATGGACAAGGAGTGGCTTGCCTCTAAAGCGTTCATCCCCTTATCTTTTGTATTTAAGTCCAAGTCAAGGTCAGGCTATTTTACCTTTTTTTCATTATATGCAATTAACTTAAAATGCATATATTTAAACACGCGCCTATTCCTATTTCAGTGGAGTTGAATTGAATAAAACAAAAAACGCCGAATTCCGGCCATCAAAAGTTTATTCCATACTTAATATTTTTGGACAAAATCATTTACATTAACGACATTTTTGCTTTGTTTGCACGAATTGTCTAGCGAAGTTTAATTACAACAAATTCCTTGAGGATTTGATCATAAAGATTTCAGCATTACCTGCTTAATACTAGTATTTTATATGAGATAGACGCTATGGAGAACAGCAAAGTATGGTCTGTACCTGAAATGCTCAAAAGAAATTTACAAACTTTTGTACCTTTATTTGGCCTGAGTTAGTACAAACTGTAAAATGCATGTTGTATCGGCATTAACTTCTATATTTGGACTCTTCGATTGAAATTTTATGCCGAGTTATAAACCAAGTATTCTTTAATGCTCAAAATTATGATTTCAGTTTTATTTTTCAAATATATCTAGTGGAAGTTCGACATTAAAATTTTGTATAGGCTTATGCGGGATTTCAACCGGATATTAAGTTATAAAAATTTGAGTGATAAAGTTCCGCAGTAGAAGAGTTATATTGATTTTTCTTTTGTTTCTAAAATATATACATTATTAATTATTTGATAAACCCGGACATACAAGGTACAATAACCAGATTTTTTTTTTTTTAATACAGTTTCTTCAAATTATTTCAATTTGGTCGAAAAAAATCGATTCTGGCTAAACATTGTTTGCACATATGAATCTCAAGCACTATCAAAATAATTAAAAAAAAATTAATGTGTGTCATTGTCAGCCGAGTGCCAAATAAACTCAAAGCTATTCTTAAAAAAAAGTTAAAAAAAAATCGGAAAATATCGATAAAATATAATTACAACAAAAAAAA
>NW_023468811.1:0-5717 GCF_013731165.1 Rhagoletis pomonella | reverse complement strand
TTTATTATTGATTCATTCTCTCAATGGAGAAGTGGGAAGAAATTTCGAAGGAACTCACTGAAAATAAAATAAACGCGGAAAAATCTTATAAGTGCATATGTAAGAACATAAAAATTAAAACTGAAACAGTAAAGAAACATTTAAATGTTCTACTGTCATCGCTAAACAATATAGGAAAACTCATACGTAGAGTTAATAATACCCTAACAAAAGCTCACCAATTGGAGTCCTACCAGGTATTTTCAAGCGTTAGAGACAAACTAGTATCCTCGTTATCCAGGTATAACGTTGAATTTGAAATACCAACCTCTTACAAACAACATATCGAGATCGATTTCGACATTTGGTTGTTCGAAGGTACGTCGGATACCGAGGAAGAACAAAAAGAGATTGTTGTGCAAGAAGAAATATCTACACAAACAAATATTGTCGAAATTGCAGAACAAGATACACAAACCGAAACAAGTATGACACAAACAACAGTAGCATTCATCAAGACTGCGTCTTCGATTTTGCCCGAGTTCGATGGCAAACCCGAAAACCTACCAAGTTTTCTAGATGCACTTGATATCCTCGAACAAATTAAAGAAAATCATGAGGCTATTGCAGTGTCTATGATAAAAACAAAGCTAAAAGGCACAGCCAGAAATTTCATAAGCAATGAGACGACAATACAAGAAATTAAACAAAAATTAAAAAACGCAATAAAGGGTGAGTCAGTAGAAGTTTTAACAGCAAAACTTCTGAACATCCAACAGCGCAGTAAGACTGCTAATCAGTACACAGCAGAAATTGAAAAATTAACGAAATCACTAGAGGGAGCATACATATCTGATGGCTTAACAACAAACCTCGCAACTAAGTATGCTACACAAACAGCTGTGAAAGCCATGTGTAAGAATTGCTCCAATGATAAGGTGAAAACAATTATGCAAGCTGGAACGTTCACCTCAATGAACGAGGCTGTATCGAAATTCACAAATAGTTGCACAGAAATTACAGGTAACCCTAATTCATTATTGCACATACGCCAACAAAATTATTTTCGCGGTAACTTCCGCAGAGGTTATCAATCTGGCAATTATAGAGGTAACCAAAGGCGTACATACCCATCACGCTTTAATAACTTTAATAACAATAATAGTTATAACAATAATAATAATAATAATCGATCAAATAACCAAAGGTCAGGACGAAATTTTGGAGCACGAGGCTCTAATCGTACCAGGACTATAAGAAATGTTAACCAACAGGAAAACCAGCAAACTCCATCTCAATAAATAAAAAACTATATGTTTTCAATTTACACCTTAACAGCTACATATCCTCCAAAACAACTCTAAATAATTCAATTTCAGCCCTCCTGATCGATACAGGAGCGGATATATCAATTATAAAAAAGGGTCAAATTGACAGTAATGTCACTATTAATTATTCACAAAAAACCGATTTAAAGGGCATTGGTCAAGGTTTAACTAGTACTATTGGAACAGTCAAGGCGGATTTAAAGGATGATTACTTACTTATTAATCATAAATTTCATATAGTCGAAGATGATTTCCCAATTCCTTGCGATGGAATCTTGGGACTTGATTTTATTAAAAAATATAATTGCATTTTAGATTATAGCAAAAATGGAGACAGCCTGATACTGCGTCCATATGATTACCCGGAAAACATAATAATACAAATGACAAATAGACCAACGGTTAATTGCATAACAATCCCAGCAAGATCGGAAGTAATCCGACAAGTCCATATTGAAAATGGCAATTCTGAATTATTGATACCTCATCAAAAATTGTCTGAAGGTGTTTTTATTGCAAATACCTTAGTAAATTCAAATCAAACCTTTATTAGAGTCATAAATACAACAGACAAAAATGCAACCATTCAAAATTTCAAAATTAACACAGAAAACTTAGATGATTACACAATAATAAATAATAAAACTGAACCAGCAAATAATGCTAAAGAAAAATTAGAAAGATTAAATAAAAATTTTCCAAAATTCGTTTCCCAACAGCTTAATGCACTTTGTGCAGAATATATAGATATATTTTCACTAGAATCAGAACCCATTACCACTAATAATTTTTACAAGCAAAAACTACGTATGAAAGATGATAATCCAGTTTATGTAAAAAATTACCGAATCCCACAAGCTCATAAAAGCGAAATTTGTAAACACGTAGATAAATTAATTAAAGATGACATAATAGAGCCGTCTATGTCAGAATATAATAGCCCAATTCTGCTGGTACCCAAAAAATCTCTACCGGGAAAAAATGATAAAAGATGGAGACTAGTAGTTGATTATCGACAAGTAAATAAAAAGTTAACCGCAGATAAATTCCCATTGCCACGAATTGATGATATACTAGATCAATTGGGTAGAGCTAAATATTTTTCATGCTTGGACTTGATGTCCGGCTTTCATCAAATTGAGTTACATAAAGACTCTAGGGACATAACATCGTTTACGGCAGACGATGGCACATATCGTTTCAAAAGATTGCCATACGGCTTAAAAGTAGCCCCAAACTCGTTTCAAAGAATGATGACTCTTGCTTTTGCAGGTCTTAAACCATCCCAAGCATTTCTCTATATGGATGATTTGGTAGTATTAGGTTGCTCCGAAAAACATATGTTAAAAAATTTGAGAGATGTATTTTCAACTTGCAGAAAATACAATTTAAAGTTACATCCGGATAAATGTTTATTTTTTAACCAAGAAGTTACTTACCTTGGACATAACTGCACAAATAAAGGAATTTTGCCTGATCCTAGTAAATTTGAAATTGTACTAAATTATCCAACCCCAGAAACAGCAGATGAAGTTAAAAGATTTGTAGCATTTTGTAACTATTACCGAAGATTTGTTCCAAATTTTGCAGAACATTCTAGAATTTTAACAAGGTTATGTAAAAAGAATGTTTCCTTCGATTGGACAGAAGAATGTCAAAAAGCTTTTGTCTACTTGAAGGAGGCATTAATTAACCCAAACATTTTGCAATATCCAGATTTCGATAAAGAATTTTGTATAACAACAGATGCTAGTGGATTTGCCTGCGGCGCAGTTCTTAGTCAAGAATATGAAGGCAAACAATTACCAATTGCCTATGCGTCAAGAGCATTCACAAAAGGTGAAAGCAATAAAGCTACAATTGAAAAAGAGTTAGCAGCAATCCACTGGGCTATAACTTATTTTAGACCATACGTTTATGGCAGAAAATTTTTGATTAAAACAGACCACCGCCCCTTAACATACTTATTTTCGATGAAAAACCCCTCATCAAAATTAACTAGAGTTCGATTGGAATTGGAGGAATATGACTTTGAGGTTGAGTATATAGCTGGAAAAGAAAACTACGTGGCGGATGCGCTTTCACGCATCAATATAAATGAATTAAGAGAAATGTCAATTAAAGCATGTCAAATACTAAAAGTTGCGACGAGATCGGAAACTAAGCAAAAATCAAATAATAATAATATTAATAAAGAAAAAAGTCACATTGAGAACCCAATAATATATGAAGCGCTAAATAAATGTGAAGTTAAAAAGCTAGCCCAGCTCGTTTTCGACCCCCCGAAACTGCAGTTCAAAAAGGGAAAGAAAATTTGTAGCAAAATAGATACTAATGATTTAATTGTTGAGGCGAAGATTGATTCAGGTCAATCCTTTGCCAGGCTTTCAAAAGAAGCCGGCAATTCAAGTATTAATAATTCAATTGTTGAGGCGAATATTGATTTGGGTCAATTCTTTGCCAGGCTAATGAAAGAAGCCGACAGTTTGAAAATAAATAAAATACAGTTGTCCTTAGGAGACAAATTGTTCAAGAATAATTATACTCGAGTAAGCACATTTAAAGAAATTGGTACCAAAGTTCTCAAAAACTTAACAATTGCATTAACTCCGGAGGTTATGCATGTGACTGATAAAGATACAATTAAAAATTTATTGAAAAAGTATCATGATGATCCTGTTACTGGTGGCCACCCAGGAATCAATCGAACAACTAATAAAATAAAACAAAAATATTATTGGAAAAACATGAAAAATGATATAAAAAATCACATTAAAAAATGCATGGAATGCAGCAAAAATAAAGTAAATAAAAATTTAAAAGAACCAATGGTGATAACGGAAACTCCCACAAAAGCCTTCGATACGGTGCAAATTGATACAATTGGACCGTTGCCCGTATCGGTATGTGGAAATGAGTATGCGGTTACCATAGTGTGTGATCTGACAAAGTATCTGATAGCAATTCCAATTGCGAGCAAACACGCGAAAACGGTGGCAAAAGCCATTTTTGAAAACTTTATTTTGGTATATGGTTGTATGAAGACCATCATAACTGATATGGGGACTGAATACAAAAACAACGTATTTGAGGAATTGTGTAAACTTATAAAAATTGAACACAAGACTTCTACCCCATATCACCATCAAACTTTGGGCACCGTTGAACGTAGCCACAGAACTTTTAATGAATACATTCGTTCTTACATATCCATTAACAAAGATGATTGGGATGAGTATATCAAGTATTTTGCATACTGTTACAATACAACACCATCTACGGTTCATGGTTATTGCCCATACGAGTTAGTTTTTGGAAAAATACCTCTGACTTACGAATTTTTAAAAGAAAATACAATTAGCCCAGTTTATAACTATGAGGCCTATGAGAAAGAAATAAAATATAGATTACAAGTAGCTCAACAAAGAGCTCACATATTGGTAAAAGAAGCTAAGGAGAGACAAAAGGTTTATTATGATAAAAATCTTCAATATAAGGAAATAAAATTAGGAGATTTAGTATTAGTTAAAAATGAAGCAGGTCATAAGTTAGATAATAGATACAAAGGGCCCTATAGAGTAGTAAATATTGATAAGAAAAATAATTATTCTTTAACTCCATATAATGTAGAAAATATAGAATTAATCGATAAGAGTAAGAAAATCATAGTACATAAAAATAGGCTTAAGCTATTTGAGTAAATTCACTTAATTTTTAATTACCCATAAATTTTACTTATTCATAAATTTCACACTTAAAGTTTTATGACCATAAATAAAGAAATATTTTTTGTACACAAAATATGTTAGTTATTAGTATCATAAACAAAAACCCGACATTTATCTATACAAAATGTTCAAAAAAAAAAAAATATAAAAACAAATCTGAAATTAACAAGTAAACAAACATATGAATTATAATCCACTTGAAATAAAACAAACAAAACCGAAAACATTGTATCACAAGAAAAATTTTGTAAACAAACAACAAATGACAAAAACATCAAAAGTATCAAATGAAATATACAAAAGAAAATAAATCCACTCAACTGCATTACAGTTCTAAAATCGTTCATATGTATTCACGATTTTTTTTTAGGAAAGGAGGTGTAGTATATCAGAATAAGTCACTAACAACAACAAAGCCACACGCCTGTGTTATGCATTTTTGCAGCATAAACAAATTCCTTACTTTGTTATTTTCACACGCTAAACACACAAGCGGCACAAGCTATATCTGGTGCATGCGCTAGCTCCATGTATGTAAATATGTACGACTGCGCTGCTAGCACCTTCACGCTTGGTACATGTAGATATGTCTGTGGATGCATTGCTTGTAGCTCCACATTAGAAATGGTTGTGTGTGTGTTGGTGACTTCACTGAGCTATGCTTTGAGCTAGGCACATATGA
>NW_023468810.1:0-5717 GCF_013731165.1 Rhagoletis pomonella | reverse complement strand
CTAGTTCACAACTGGTAGCTTTCCCTGCAGGGTACATACACATATATTACACATATTTGTTAAATGGGCAATTTTTTTATGTAATGTAAAGTTATAGCTCAGTACATTTTTTTTTTCACCCGAGATAGTCAAAGTTGGGGAAAAAATATCAAAAAGTTAAAAATCCAGAAATAGTCCTAATTTTATGATGGTTCCTTAATATATTTTAACTACATTGCATTTGAGTATGGAGAGGCAACTATCTGGAAGTATTTTACATAATTAATTTACTAAGTATTGCCCGGTTTGTAGTTGCAGTTAAAGAAAACACATGAAAAAGCACGATTTTTTTTTAATTCGAAAAAAATGTAAATATTTCAAAAACGGTGACACTTTTACATGAAAATTTTTTGTTTATCAGTGAGCTCACCCCCCCACCTACCTTGCCCTAAAGTTTGGCACGTTACTTCTGGGACACTCTGTATGTAGGTTACATAAATATAGAAATATAAATTGTTCAAAGGTTGAAACTTAGTTAAAAATTTACTGAACGTAAACGATAACTGATAATTAAATACTAATTTATATTAACATTCATACAAGTTATTGGAAAAAATACAAAAATAAACGTATACTTGCGATCAGCTAATTAAGTCATCAACATTTTTAACAATTTTGGTTATTTTTCTTTTGCTTAGTTAGTGTTTATTATTTTTCCATAAAAGTCCAGCTCATTATATACCAGACACCATATAAATCCACATTTCAAACCATGTGTAAAAATTACAAAAAATTTGCAACTTTTTATTCAGATTTTTTTTGAGTATGCATTTGAATAGCCTGTTAAATTCCAGGCCAATAATGTTCAAGTTTTAAATAGCTAAAGAATTGCCTGGATTTTTAATAATTTTTATACCTTTAATGACCATGAAATGGTATTATAACTTTGGTCCGATGTTTGTAAGTACCAGAATAAAAAGAGATAGACCCATTAAAATGTATACTTATATGATCAGAACGCCGAGCTGAGTCGATTGAGCCATGCCCGTCTGTCCGTCTGTCTGTCTGTCTGTCTGTCTGTCTGTCTGTCCGTCTGTTTGTATGCAATCTAGTCTCTCAGTTTTCGAGATATCCTGATGAAATTTGGTAAGTGGGTGTATTTTTATATTGTATTAATCATTTGTCGGAACCGGAAGAATCGGACCACTATAACATATAGCTCCCATACAACTGATTGTTCAGATATGAGACTTTTCGTTAGAACTCCTCCATTTATGCAGCTAAGAACATGAAATTTTGCAATACTTCCACCCATTATCAACAGAAAACTTAGAGTGAAAATTACAAAGATCGGGTCACTGTAACCTATAGCTCCCATACTACTGATTGTTCAGATATGAGATTTATCGTTATATCTCCTCCATTTAAGTAGCTAGTAACATGGAATTTTGCACTGTTGTCCCTCATTATCAAAAAAATACTTTCAGTGAAAATGGCGAAGATCGGGTTGCTATAACCTATAGCCTCCATACAACTGATTATTCAGATATGAGATTTTTTGCCATAGCTCCTCCATTTATGCAGCTAGGAACATGAAATTTCGCACCGTTCTACTCATTACTAACAGAATACTTACAGTGAAAATTACAAAGATCGGGTGACTATAACATATATCTCCCATACAACTGATTGTTCAGATATGAGAATTTTCGTAATAACTCCTCCATTTATGCAGCTGGGAATATGAAATTTCGCACTATTTCCACCCATCATCAAAAGAATACAGTGAAAATGGTGAAGATTTGGTCGCTATAACCTATAGCCTCCATACAACTGATTGTTCAGATATAAGATTTTTCGTTATAAATTATCCATTTATGCAGCTAGAAACATTAATTTCGCACTATTTTCACTCATTATCAATAGAAAGTTTACAGTAAAATGAGCAAAGATGCTATACCTATTATTTGCCTCCTATTATAACCTATTTATTGCCTCCATACCACAGATTGTTCAGATACCAGTTTTTCGTTATATCTCTTTATGTTGGAAGCTAAACCCCTTTAAATTGTGTTACCGGTTTACATACCGATCACACAGCAGTGAAAATCACTTAGATTGGTGCTATATAAGGTATATCTTTCATACCTTTGATTGTTTAGATATAATTTTTTATATATGTATCTCCTCTATCTAAGTATGTATGCCGTGAATATATACATTTTTTCAAATGCAGTAATCTGTTAAAGTAATATTTTCAGATGTTCATGAAAGGTATGAAGCCTTCGGCATAGCCGAAGACAGCGCTGCTCTTTCTTGCTTTTTTTCTGACTACATTACAAATCTTTTTCCATACAAAATATATTCCACAATTTTTTTGTATGGAAAAACATGCGTCATGCAGTCAGAAAAAAATTATTAGAAATCAGCGCGATTCCTTAGCAACTTAAAACTTGCACATTATTACAATTATTATAATTGTACGAGCTATTAAACTATATAATCAAAAAAATTTAGCTGAAACTTTGCAAATTTGTTGTAATTTTTGCACATAGTTTGAAATGTGGATTTATATGGTGTTTCGTATATAATGAGCTAGGCTTTTATGGAAATATAATAAACAATAAATAAGCAAAAGAAAAATAACCAAAAATAGTAAGTATACGTCTATTTTTTATTTTTTCCAAAAATTTGTATGTATGTTAATATAAATAAGATGTTCTTTCTTGCAAATTTTTAGATCAAGCCCGTTTACATGGCACCTTTCTTAAATTGCGCGAACGGTGTAAGTCTTATGATTTTAGAAGCAAGTGGCAACCCTATTCAACAAACTTAAACCTTCTTGCACATCTACAGGCCCAGCCCTTCTATTTGGCACCTCTTCTGTTTTAATACAGCGAACGGTACAGAATTTATAATTTTAAAAAAGGTTGCAACCCTATTCAAAAAGGTCATGCCTTGTGGTACATACATCTAGACGCTAAGCCCTTTAATTTGGCACCTCAATTTTAAAAATCAAATAATCGGTGCAGATCTGATGCCGTTAACTCAAACTCCCTTCATGTATTGTATGTATACATATAAGACATTCTTTAGATCAAGCCCGTTTACAATGCACCTTTTTTTAAATTGCGCGAAGGGTGTAAGTCTTATGATTTTAGAAGCAGGTGGCAACCCTATTCAAAAAACTGAACCTTCTTGCACATCTACAGGCCCAGCCCTTCTATTTGGCACCTCTTCTGTTTTAATACAACGAACGGGGTAGTCTTCATTTGGCACCTATTCTGTTTTAATACAACGAACGGTGCAGATTTTATAATTTTAAAAAAGGTGGCAACCCTATTCAAAAAAGTCATGCCTTGTGGTACATACATCTAGAAGCTAAGCCCTTTAATTTGGCACCTCAATTTTGAAAATCAAATAATCGGTGCAGATCTGATGCCGTTAACACAAACTCCCTTCATATATTGTATGTATACATATGTATATAGTATAGTATTTGGGTATAGGGGTTATTAAAATCCATGTAGGAGCTTTAAAGCTATCACATTCCAATATACACAGCTCTGGAATAATTGATTTTTAACTTTGACTTTAATTTTTGCCTGAAAAAATAAAAGTCAACAATTACCGATTATTTTCTGCTCGAAAAAATAAAAGGCAAATTTTAACTTTTATTTTTGCCTTAAAAAAATAAAAAGCAGAAATAATCGGTTTTATTTGCTCAAAATGATAAAAGTCAAAAAACAACTTTAATTTCTTTACTTTTATTATAAAATGCATAACCGGTACGGTCTCTGATTTTTTGATTATTTTTCAGTTTTTGTCTTTTTAAGTGCCTTATTTTGCCTTTTTATAGGTTTTTAGGTCCCAAAAATCCGTTCCTGGTGACAAGAAATTACTGCAACCTTGTTCTATTAAAGTTCAGCAGAGGTTGTAATATTCACCGACGTGGAAAGACAATTATCGAATACTCTCATGCTTAACATATTTTTATATAACTCTTGATAAGAGGTTGAGTTGGACCACCCACTTCGACAAAACTCTTATTATTGCCACAATAATCATCTGGTCCTTTTGAAGATTTTTTGGTCGGACAATGGGTCCGAATTTTTGTTTTATTAATTTTGTATTTGTTTCTATTGCAACTCTTTGTATTCTTTAGAAAACCGATATGCGGTTCCTGTTGACCTCAAGCTTGTCCATCCTTGACATAGTAGCTGTTTGCCCCGCCACATCACAAAACCTTGATCATCGGTTTCCTACCGGTAGGTCACGGAAGGGATATAGTTGAGTCGCAAATCGTTCCTAAAATTAACAGAAACATTTGGATAATCCAACAGAAAATATAAGAAAAACATAAGATTAAAAACATTTTCATTCAATCTTGACAGGGACGTGTAAGTTCAATTGAATCAGTTCTAAAAATCTCATAAACATATCGGTCCGTATGCATAAAAACTAAGCAACTGCTCTAATCTTTAAATATTGATGAAGTCCTTAGCCGCACTGCTCAAAAAATCTGAAATTCCGGTACATGTACTGTAGATTGGCGCTTACACATATGTTAGTGTTTGGCCGAGCTTCTCCTCCGATTTGTGGCGTGCGCCTTGATGTTGTCACACAAAGTGGAGGGACCTACAGTTTTACGCCCACTCCGAACGGCGATTTTATTTTTATGAGAAGATGTTTTTCATGGCAGAAATACACTCGGAGGTTTGCCATTGCCTGTCGAGAGGCGACCTCTGTTAAGAAAAAACCTGTTTTCTAAATTTTTTTGATGTTGCTTTGATCAGGGCTTGAACCCAGACGCTGCGGAGTGCTTACTACCACACCGCAGCGGCCGCTGTTGCGTCGCGAGCAACAAGGCACACTTATGCTTTTCACGGGGCATGAATTGGCAGACTATCTCATCAACTTGTATGATGCTACTAGTATTTATACTAGTAGATGCTGATGCATATCCTGACAACTGACATCTCGTAGGAAATCGCAATGTTAAAAATACCAGTCGCTAACATTGAACAAGTAAGAAAGTCTAAGTTCGGGCGGAGCCGAACATTAAATACCCGGCGCAAGTATTAAATATATGCTTTCCACCTTTCCGAAAGCTACCGCTACATGATAAGCCGGGGTGTATACATTTTAAGTAAATTAGCGTCCTTAAATTTCGAAATATTGAAATTTCAAGCATATCTGAAATTTACCGTTGTATGAAAAGCGGCCTCAATTTTAGTCCGATTTTAACAATTTTCAACGGTTTGCTTTTATGTGGCAAGCACAATAACCATACCGAGCTTGGTACAAATTGCTAGAACGGTTAGCGAGATACATATATGTGATCACAAGTGGGCGGTGCTACGCCCATTTTCCAAAATTTTGTCATAAACGTATTTCTTGGTAAAGAATTGTTGCAATCATCAATTTTGAATAAATTAGCTTCAATATTTACTGATTTATCGAAGATTTTGTATTTCTCGAAATTACCGTTATATGGGATGTAGGCGTGGTTATTGTCCGATTTTAGAAATTTTCGGCCAGTTGGTATACTGTACCAGGACCAACAACTGTTTGGAAGAAAATGGTGTAGCGGTTACCAAGATATACACATGTAACCATAAGTGGGCGTGGCTACGCCCATTTCCCAAAATTTTGTAATATTCTTATTTTTCGTCTAAAACTCATTGCAAATATCAATTTTGAGTGAATTATCTTCAGTAGTTACTAAAATATCGCAG
>NW_023468809.1:0-5718 GCF_013731165.1 Rhagoletis pomonella | reverse complement strand
TCTCAATGTTGAGCAACCTCTGTTTGGCCATGGCATAACTTTTAGGCGAATTTACATTTTCTTCTCGCCATAGCAGACCAAGTTCGTATTGTCTTCGAATGTTTTTTGTTGTTTCAGCAAGAATTTTCTTGGCCCGGGCGTTTGAATCAGATTCGAGCACAATGCCAGCATTTCGTACACCAAAACTGTCGGCAGCAAAATAGTCTTCGACCACCTGATGAAGTACACGTGGCTCGGCGTTGCTTCGTGAATTAGTAGGACCAAATGCGGTCCAACCTAGTTTGGTTAAGGCTGCGACGGGGTTTGTATGGCCCATCCTCTACAATGTGTTCTGTCACCTCAAGGAAACAGTTATCCAAACCCAACAGCAGAACTGGCTTGGCATTATCGTAATTTTTTATCGGCAGCGACTTCAAATGTGAATGATCATCTCGACAGAAAGTTTGTGTTGGCAGATTTAGGCTTTTGTTGGTCGTATGTTCTTTATATCATACGTTGACGACTTCTCCGCATGACCCTTTATGGCCAAGGCTACTTTACGTGACTTCTCTGTTGTCTTCTTGTCGTCATACCATTGCAGTGTGAGTGGTGCGGCGTTTCCTCTAAGGCCTAGGCTGTTGGCTACCTTCTCCTCAAGTAGCGAAATCGATGACCCTTCCTCAAACATGGCGTAAACGGAAATTCTTCATAGTGGACCTGACAAAATAACCGGCAATATCTTGAAAAGCTGTGAAAGAGAGCGTTCTTCACGGCAGTTGAGTATGTGCTCCCTTTCTTCGTTGTTTGGCGTGACTGGCTTCGGAGGCTGCTTGGCCTCAGAATGAAGTAATTGATTATGCAGGCGCACGCATCCATTTATGCCACATGGCTTCTTTTTAAAACAATCGGTCAGGCTGTGTCCAACCTGCAAGCACGAAAAACATAAACGGTTACGTTTTACAAATTTCCACTTATCGTTTATATCCAGAGCAGCAAACTGGCGACAACTGCTCAGTTTGTGACTTTGCTGGCATTGCAAACACGGCATATATGAATTATCAGATGCCATCTATTTGTTGTGCAAAACTCTCTTTGCACCCAACGCGGCATGTTGGCGATTGCTATTGGCATTAGCTTGACGAAAACCCAACGGCGTCGACGGCTGCGAAAAACGTTGAGCATTTGGCGCATGTATTGACATCAGACTCACAACCCTTGCGAGCTCACTGAGCCAAGTCGAAAAGGTCTCCACCGAAGGAAATGGCGAAACGGTGGCAGCAAACTTCGTCCACTCATATTGTTTTGATTGCGGCATTTTGGTTACTAGTTGATCCAAAAGTGTTGTATTCATTAGGTGGTGTTCACATTTGGCAGATTTAAAGAATGCGACAGGCTCAAGGCGGTTCTCATAAATGACTGGAAAATTCTTGACTTTATCCAACTGAACCCGTACACGCATGTCGGGACGTCCAAAATTGAACTGAAGTTCCTCAATGGCTTTAGGCACATCGTTTGGATAGATAAGAAGCGATGTCACAGCATTCTTGGCGTCGCCTTTCAACGCCTTATGCAATCGCATCAAATTTTGTTTGTTGTTATATCCAAATTCAATAGCCGTGTTACCACCATCAGTCGAAGCAACCTGGTCACCGTTACACATTACGATATTATCAACGTTTCTCTGCAAGTTCTTGTATACTCTTACTTAAAACGACATTTTTTGCTATCATATTCTTTTATTGTTCATATCCTTTATATTCTTGTACTTGTAGTATACATACAAAACTATAAAAAGCGGTTCTTAAAAGATCACACCACCTCTCGTTGTGAAAAAGGCGCACTAAATACACGAAATATTTTAAAGCGCTAAAAATCGCTTACTTAGTAAATTGCTGAAATTGTAAAACCGCTAGTTTTGTTAATTGTAATTAACATAGTAAAAACTACACTGAAGAACAATAAACGCTAAATAAAAGTTAAGTCGAAGTAGTGCTATCGAAAATTCGTATTTTTAATCAAGTGTGCTAACAATTCTTTAAAATATTTCTGGCAAAATAACTTCCGCTACTATAATATGCATAGCATAAAAGATACAAGTACGGATTACCATTGCCGAAACTGTAGAGCTAGAGACAATGAGCAAATGGTGCAATGTGACTCCTGCGACCAATGGTTTCACTATAGCTGTGTCGGTGTTGACAGCCAAGTGGCCGATATTAGTTGGAACTGCGAATCATGCGAACACACATCGGTCCAAATGGCAGCAGCTTTTATGGAACCCAATGGGTCGAATAACGGGGGTTCACTTGCTACGGGTCAGCCAAGAGCATCATCGTCACCCGAGGCGGAACATCAAAGTCAACAGGCAATCTTGGGCGCTCTAAGCTCAATACCAGTTCAGTCAACGGTTATGGTTCCATCCATATACACAGCTCCGAGGATGTCGACCACATCGGCAAGTGTACCACCATATTCTACTGCAGCATTGGAAGTGACACTACATGATCAAATACGTTTTCAGTCGTCAAACAGCACGACTGAGTTATATACTTTGTCGAGCGCATCAGGTTATCCCGCAACAATGTATACGCAAAACAGTAAGAACCATTTACTGCCAAACTCTTTTATTCTACAAAAATTGCCGACATCTTCAACCACTTTTCCTTCGCTGCAAACTAACGCAAAAGTTGCAAACTCGTCAATATTTGCAAAGGGTAGTCAAAATTCGGATACATCTGAGCGAATGCGAGCACTGCAGCTAGAACGCCTAGAGGAGGAAATGCGCATTCAAAAAACAGTATTTAGACGACAAGTATAAAATATTAGCACAATTTGGTGAGTTGACGAATTCGGGTGATCGTATACCAATCTTTAACGTGACCCCCACACCAGCACAGCTTGCAGCTAGACACTCTATTCCGAAGCAGTTGCCTATTTTCAGCGGCGACCCAGAGGAATGGCCCCTCTTTATAAGCCAATTTGAGAATAGTACGTCCGTTGCAGGATATTCGAATGTAGAAAATCTTATGCGACTACAGGCATGTCTTAAAGGCAGAGCACGAGATTTAGTAAAAAATAAGTTGCTTCTACCTGCTATGGTGCCGGAGATTATCCAGACCCTACGTATGTGTTGTGGCCGACCTGAACATATTTTGGAACGCGCAATTAATAAGGCCAAAAATATGGCGCCACTTAAAGATAAGTTAGAATCTTTAATTGAGTTCTCCTTATGCGTACAAAATATATGTGCAACAATGGAAGGTTGTAACCTGACTGCACATCTCGTGAATCCATTATTAGTAAAAGAGTTAGTGGATAAGCTGCCAAACAGTTATAAGCTGAGTTGGGCTATGCAGCCAAAAGACGACCGAGTACCTATAGTGAAGATTTTCAGTGACTGGCTGTATAATATCGCCGAGGCAGCAAGCACTGTTGTAGCACCTATGACACACAAATCCGGTGTAAACGTAAATACACACACTCGCGCTGAAGATGTCTCCGACCATAGAAGCGAAACCAATTCACTACCCAGAAAATGCTGTGTATGTAAAACATATGGACATAAGCTGCCACGTTGCGAAGCCTTTAAAGTCTTGCCTCTTAAACGTAAGTGGGAAATAGTCAAGGAACATAGTCTTTGCCGTCAATGTCTGGACTCGCATCGCCGTAAATGTTACGTAAACAAAGAATGTGGTATCACTGGTTGTAAGTACAAGCACCATCAATTATTACACAGAAGCGCATCGCAAACAGTCAACAGCAGCGCAGACAACAACATCAATTCTCGGCAGATTGTTCGCAGCAGCAATATTCCGAGTGATCATGCCAACAGGCAGATGATCGCGCACAGCAGCAGCGCTACAAAAAAATAGCCCATATTTCAGAATAATCCCTGTCAAATTATACTCACATAATAAAGTTATAGAAACATTTGCGTTTCTGGACGAGGGTTCTGCAGTTACGTTAATGGAAAAAAAGTGTGTTCGAACAGATGGAGCTCAAAGGTGTACAGGAGCCTTTATGCTTACGTTGGACCGGTGATACAACCCGCACGGAATATAATTCATTCAAAACCACTGTAGAAATTCCAGGTGTTACGAACGGTCGAAAGTACAAATTGACTGATGCACACACAGTAGAGAGTTTAAGTCTTCCAACACAAACGATCGATGCTGGTGAAATAATGAAAAAATATCCATATTTGACTGGGCTACCAATTGAATCGTACGAAAATGCCAGGCCATCTATTTTGATTGGTACAGACAATTGGAAACTTGCTGTGCCACTTAAAATTCGAGAAGGATCGTGGTTCCAACCTATTGCATCAAAAACCAGACTTGGCTGGACGCTTCAAGGATGTCACGCTAATCAGTCACGTGAGTTTATGGTGAACGTTCACACTTGCGACTGCGAGAAAAGTCTCAGAAGACTGCACGAAGCTGTGAAAAATTATTTCAATTTAGAAGAACCCAAGCCAAAGCAGCTTCTGTCTGCCGACGACAACAAGGCGCTAGCTATTCTAAATGCGTCTTGTAAGAAGGTAAGCAATCGTTATGAAGTTGGATTACTCTGGCGAAACGAAGACGTCGTGCTGCCAGAAAGCTATGGAAATGCATACAAACGGCTAATGTGTCTTGAAAGGAAATTCAACAAAGATCCGCTTCTTAAATCAACAATTCAGCAACAAATAGACAACCTAATTTCGAAGGGGTATGCGAAAAAGTTGTCACCTGCTGAGGCAACAATTCAACCAAGTAAAACTTGGTATCTACCGATATTCACCGTCACGAATCCGAATAAGCCAGGAAAAATACGTCTGGTATGGGACGCGGCCGCAAAAGCGAATGGCGTGTGCCTCAACGATTTTATGTTCCCTGGACCTGACTTGTTGAACTCGCTCGTGGAAGTCCTATTATCCTTTCGAGTAGGGAGAGTAGCAGTGTGTGGTGACGTGGCTGAAATGTTCCACCAAATCAACATTAGGGAAAGCGATATGCACGCTCAAAGATTCTTATGGTGGGACGAAGCCGACAAGCCGCAGCAACCCAGCGTTTATGTAATGCGCGCCCTAACATTTGGCGTAAACTGCGCTCCGTGCATTGCGCATTTTATACGAGACAACAATGCCGAGCAATTCCGACATGAGTTTCCACGGGCAGTTGAAGCGGTGCAGCGTTACCACTATGTCGACGACTTCATCGACAGTGAGCGCGATGAAGAGACTGCGCTCGAACTAGCCAAGCAGGTAAAACGCATTAATGCGAACGCTGGATTTGAGGTGAGAAACTGGGTGTCTAACTCTCACAAGGTTCTACAGCAACTAGCTAGCAACAATCCTATCGAGCCAGCTTTGAAAGAATGGGGTTCCACTACAAAAATCTTAGGTATGTATTGGGAACCTACTCATGATGTTTTCAGATTCAACTGTAAATTTGCAAGACTGCGTCGTAGCGTGCTGACTGAAGAAATTGTTCCTACGAAGCGTGAGATTCTTCAAATCCTGATGTCAATCTTTGACCCCCTAGGATTCCTTTCGGTCCATACCATAGGTCTGAAAATACTTCTGCAGGACGTGTGGCGTTCCGACATTGGTTGGGACGAACTCTCAGCGACGCATTGTACGATAAATGGGAGTTGTGGAAGTCGAATATTCCTCTCATAATGGATGTAAAAGTTCCTCGTTGCTACTCGACCATACTCCATAGTTCTGATAACGTCCAGCTTCACACGTTCGTGGAC
>NW_023468808.1:0-5720 GCF_013731165.1 Rhagoletis pomonella | reverse complement strand
ATTTTTTGTTTGTTTTATTTATGCGTAATTCATTTCTATGTTTATTTTTTTTCTTGAACAGAAATTTGTGATTTGAAAGTGAATTAATACTCCATCGAAATATGAGCACCAGCATTGGCACTTTGCTAAGATTTTTTAAAAATTTGCTACCCTACTACGCTTTATCCTATTTTGACTACGCTTTTTTATATTTCATTCAACTTTGTTCATTTTTGTGTAAAAATTCGCCCCTAGTCCTTGAACAATTTAAGCAAATTTATAAGATTTTTATTACTTTATTTACCAAAAAAAAAGCTTTACTTATGAAAAATTTAGAAAATCATACTATCAGATTATATATTTATAAGTTTGGTTATATTTATATTAAGGTGGCAAATTTTTTTTTATTTTTCGGGATAGGATTCGGGGCACCTTTCCAAATTTTTCCTCTGTTCAAAAGAGGTGCGTGCACGATTATTTACGTTTCTAGTTATAAATTTAGACGATGCTTCGGAAAGGTTAATATTTTACTCTAGAAGTATTTTGTACATATTAACCAAACAATTGCTTAAGCAACCTTAGAACATTTCAAATTTAAATTAGTTGAAAAATTATTACAAACATCAGTTGTCATGGCAACAGTAGCTTGTTAGAAAAAAGTCAACCATATTTTGTCAGTTTCACATGGGTTCATTAGCGCATTTCATGGTCATTGGCTATTGGTTGATACTTGAAAATTGAGAGTTGGTATATATCTGTGGTCATCATGATGCAGTAATACGAGGTGATATCAGTTGTGACAGCTCGATTTGATACTGCCTTAGCTCAGTAGAATAAGAAGAAGAACAGGACGAAATTAATCCCCATTTGGGGGATATGGTCAATATGGCGGAATTAGAGCGAGAAGCTGCTAACCGATAACACCTTGTATTATGGCATCATGTGTGGTCATAAACTATAACCGCCTGTATATGTATTACAAATACCAAAAGGAAAATAATGAGGGGGTGCCCCATTTTCTATGATGACATTTTTTCCCCATACAAAACTTGGACCACTCTACACCACATACATTAGACCGTATCAGAAAAAAAGTTTCAGGTACCCCCCTGACTCTAAAGCACTTTTGCAAGGTAATTTCGGATGTTTTTTTGCCGAACGTAGGGATCACCATTTTGCATTTGTAGTCGGATCTTAAAGTAGGATATAGCGATGGTAGCGAAAAATTTGTTTGTTCCAAAGTTCATTCACCTAAAGCTCCTCATTCAAGTACTGACCCATCAGATCTCGGGTCTTATTACCTTAAAATACCACCCGAATGCCAGTAAACTAAAGCTCGTCAAAAACCATTAAACTTTTTTAAAGGAGCATTTCGATTCCAAGGCACTTGCAATTTTTTCGGCCTTCTTAAATTATTCATCATATCTTCACAGTCGGATCTTAAAGTATGAAACATCGATGTTCTTATCACGAGAAGAAAATTTTTTTGTTTCAAAGTTCGTTGGACCGCAAGTAGCTCGTTTTAGTACTAATCCACCAGATCTCAGTTCTTACCACCATCAGTATATTAAAGCTCATCAAAAATCATTAATCCTTTGCTAGGTAGTCGGTAACGTCGATAACTATGTTTAACCGGAGATTAGTGTTAACCAAACATTGAGTAACCGGCCCTTAGAAACGCTTTCACCATGTCTGGTTGACACAAATCGGCAGTTAAACATCGTTACCGACGTTACTGACTCCATGCATATAACATTGTGTTAGTAACGTCGGTAACGATGTTTAACTGCGGATTTGTGTTAACCGGAGATGATAAAAACGACTTTAAATTGACCATAAAAACGCTGTCTCCATTGTACCGATTAAAAAAGATCGGTAAAAACAAATTCCAAAATAACAATTAAATATTTATGATCGAAGAAAATAAAAGTCACAAAATAACGATTTACATTTGACCGCAAAATTTAAATCAAAATTTAAAGATTATTTATGATCGAAAAAGTTATAATCAAAAGATACAGACTTTGATATTTAACGGTTATTTTCAGTCCTGTGTAGAACTACTTATTTAAATTTTTTTATTGGCGAATGTAAGTGACCGAAAAATATAAAAAGGGTGCGCCTTGGTTCGAACGATTTGTTTTTTCGAAATCGCCGTGCAAAAATACTTAAGCCTCAGGGGTGTACGACGAATTTTTTTTTGCACGTGCACTTTTTGGGGGGGGTGCGAGTGATCCTAAATAATAGGTAAACACATAAACAAATTTTATGAAATATTTTCAATTGTGATAATGACCCGAAATTCAATAATAAAAGCTTTGCTCAGAAAACAGTTTTCTCACTCCCTCTTGACAAAATCTCGGCTCTCTTAGTGTGTGGGTGCGTGTAAATTGTGTAAATTTCCTAGCTAAAAGGTATATTCAACGAATAATTCTTTAAATTTCGGACTTGTTTATAATGTAATATAGCTGCTGTGGCGTGCGTAAATTTACTACGAAAGTGTGTACAAGCTACCAAATACACATCTGCTCTTTGATTTCACCCGTAGAATTGTGTAAAGCCGCTAACAAAAAGGATTTTTACACACGAAATTGTGTAAACGAGAAAAATACATATTCAGCGTTTAAATTTAGCAACAAAAATTAAAAAATAAACAAGAATATACTCGATTTATGATCGCATTTTTAAACAGATTTTGTAGAGTGAACCTTTGTAAGGGAGTTAATTATTTTATTATTGAATCGTGATAATGAACTAGACTAAAAAAGTCTGAATTTTCCAAATCTGATTTCGGTTTTGCTCTGTCTACTTTGGTTGGAAAGATATTTGATTTATAACTGAGCTAAGTTTAGTCAATATCAAAAAAAAAAAAAATGGTTTTTGTGATGAACATTTTTCAACTCTGGCGATGTAGTGTTCATAAACGGCCAGCGATACTTAATAAATTTTGTTTTTTGTTTGAATGATACAATAATCGTTCATTTAAAGTAAGCTTTTTCACAAATTTATATTAACCGAAGTTCGCATTGGCTAAACTAAGTTAAGTTGAGTTGGAGAAACCAGCCCATATAGTCGCTGAAATACAAAAAACCATAACTAAGTAAATATTCAAAATTCCCTTTCGATTGATTATGATGCATTTCATCGAATTCTAAAACCCCACATCATTTTAAGCAATACAAAATTTTAGTCAGTTACGGCTTTTTTGCATTTCAGCGACTATATGTGTTGGGGTCTTTCTATAAAAAACTCTTTAAAGTCAAAAAATCGTATAGTTTTCGAAAAAAAAACTTGAAGGGTTATTGATCACTCAAACCCCTAAAAAAGTATACTGTGCAACGCCCAAATCGGATTGTATCCGTTCCAAATTTAAAAATGGATGATGGAAACACATTACAAAATACATCAGATTTCTTGCAGCTAAACACAAATTAATCTTATTTGATTGAACCTAACAAAACTTGAGTTATAGCATTGTATTAAAAAGTGGTTATCAATTAAAAAGAAAAAAAAAAAACAAAAAAAAATATCAAAAACCCCGCGAACTGCTGCTTTACATAGAGTATTCAAATAAATAGAAATCGAATGCAAATTACAAACATAAAAAAAAAACGAAACCTAGTTAGTGATTTGATAGTTAACAATATGAAAACAAATGGAACAGCAAACGAGTAAGAAGCACAATGAATGAAAGGACCCGATTAGAATGTATGTAAATGTAACAATCTTAGAACAATAAAAGAAAATATTGCAGTAAGGCTTGAATTACATATACATACATACATACATAAAAATAGTGAACTCAAAAGTAGTGCAAGAGTTTCGCAAAAACTTCTGTGTATATATGTTTACAACTTGTAAAAAAAAAACAAATCTTAAAACAAAACACACAATTATGGTTGAAATCAATCTCCGCAACAGAATGTTTCAGGTTAAGTACTATTAAAACTAACTGAGAACACCGAACAGGAATTTTATATATTGGTACAAGTATACTTTTAAGAAGCGGTGCGCAAGATACTTCTTAAAAAAAAAAAAAAAATTAAATTAAAAATAAAATAATACTGCTTAGCAACCCAATCTGCTAAGCAACAACTATCCGATACAAATCCACTGATAGCATTTACCAAAATTTTAGGTGAAACTATAACATAAAAAATATATATATAATATAGTAAAGCAACATTGAAAATTTACTAGCTATTCGTATGTATGATGTAAAATTCTAACCACAAAACAACAAAAAAAAAAACATTTTCTGTTGGCACTTTAGAGTTGTAAAAATGTTAGCGAACTAGACAAAAAAAAAAAAATAAAAAATTTAGATGACTTATCTACCACCAACCAATTAACTAATTAACTGACTAATTGAATAATACTATTTACGAGTATTTGCCGCAGACACGACAAGCATACAAATTTACACCTTTTTATACTAATTTTTGAGTGATTTTTGTTTTAATACAGCGTATATACATACAGATGTACATATGTATGCACGTACATATGTAGATGTATGTACAAGTATACATAAACAGCTAGCTAGAAACGTGTTCGGTGTGTGCTGGGCGATTTCAAAGTATGTAATTACAAATGTGTTAGTTAAACTATGAGAATCACAAAAAAAAAATAAAAAAAAATCTAAAAAAATGCAAGTGAAGATATTGAAATAGTTACAAACTTTTGATTTATACTATTTTATGTAGATACACTAAATAAAATATTAATTAAAATATATGTATGTATGTAGCAACCACTACAGTCAAACTATATATGTATGTACATACATATGTACATTAGGCTGGGTCGATTTTGCATGCGGGAAAATAAAGGCGCTTTGATTGATTTGTAATAGTGATATTATTTATGTTGTCTTAGGACTAAGCGAATAATAACAGAGGTTTACAAAAAAAAAAAGTTTCTGTATATTAAACTAAATCTCTATATCCATATGTTATTCGACACGCTGAATGCAAATCCAAGGTCTGTTAGCTTCCATCACGTCAGGTTCGAGGTCATTTCAAGGTCAAGTAGGGAAAAATTCATTGAAAAAACTTGAAAATTCAATTAAACTCTTCTGAATTTGTCCTTGAGATGACCTTGGTATGACTTCTAGATGACCCTGAAGACGCCAGAGAACCCTATATTCGGATTCAACGACAACTAAACGCTATGCAAGTGTATTTTTATCTTTATTCAACAAAGTTTCCCCTATTTGAGCCTCAAATGACTTCGGACCTGACATTATGGGGGTTAACGGATCTCAGTTTCGAGTTTAACGACGCGAAAAACCCATATACATATATGAATTTTCCGCTCTATTCTATGAATCTTTCGCTATTTCACTCGGAAGTTAATTGCAGAACCTGCATGAATATGAAGAAAATTTTTTTTTTGTAAACCTGTGTAATTGATCACAAAAGTAAAATGTATCCTTGCCCTATCTTTGTATAAAGATTATAAAATTTAGTACATATTTTACGTTCATATATGATTTTTCAATAAGACTTCAAAGTTGTCGATATATTAACAAAGAACATACAAGAAATATTTTTTTTTTTAATTAAAATTTTCAGTACTCGTTAATTCAGTAATCTAGTGAATAACAGGTATATTCTGCACGTTACCGATAATTTTGTTATCGAAAAATTTTATTACCAAATATTAGGTGTGTATAGTAACAAATAGTCTGTATTAATTTATACTGGAACCTGCAAATTTTTACTGGAAAAGTGAATCAC
>NW_023468807.1:0-5721 GCF_013731165.1 Rhagoletis pomonella | reverse complement strand
GCTTTCAGTTAGGGGCTAACCCCACCAGGCCGCGGTTAGCAAAGGTTGAGGAGGGATGGATTGGCCGGCCTCAAGCATGGAGGCGAACCAGAAATTGGACACTGGGGGTGGGGGACCGACCGGGGATTAAACGGAGGGGAATGGTGACGAGAGTTGAAATTGCTTATTGAGGCCTGTCAAAATGCAGTGAAGGTGGTTAGGCACATTGATGATGTCTTGTACGAGGGGGTACGATATTTTTTTTTCTGTTGTCTCGCGACTGATCTGTGGATGAAACAACCCACCCCAACACCGACGAGCTAGTTTGTGCAACCCAACAAGCGTACCCGTAGGTCCACGAAAGGTTCGTCGCGGCCTTGTGCGAAGGCATGGTAGGTAACAATAGAAAATGATGCCCAACGTGGGGCCCCGATAAGGAGCCTCCATGAAAATAGAATTTTGTTTATGAAGGGACAGTGCTAAATAAAGAAGTTTATGTCGGCGGAGTTCTCGTCACGCAAGTAGGGGGGGAGCGCAGTATCATCGACAGCTCACCGTGTGGAATTAATATCCGGTTGAATGTGTAGGTGAACGGCATTTTGGACTTTCTGCCAGGAAGGGGGGGTGAGGCGAAATGATTTGGGGCGGCTACAGTACCACGAATTCATTTTTGAATTGCTTGAGGTAGCCCTATATGGTTTTGCTGCGGGGGTCTGTGCGACCACCCCATATGGATGAGGTTCAAGTCTGTATGGTTGTGGAGCATATTAACACGATATGGGGGAGGTATTTGATTGTATTCACGGAAGACTAAAGACAGGACGGGAAGTTTCACAGAAAAGGGAGCTCATCACACCTATTATAATTGAAATATCATTCAAGCAATTTTTGGAGAACACATACAGCGGCTATACCAGTACTATTGTTACAGTTAGAGAATTTTTTTTTTTTTTGCGGAAGAGGATGCCGAGAAAGGGCTCCAAGAGAACTGGACTGCGTAGTGACACTAGAAAGTTAAAAGGAAATACAAATATGGCATCGAAAGAAAATCCTGATGGAGGGCGGAGTTCTACTGACGTTGATCAGGAGAACGACAGGACAGTAGAGGTAAACACTCCCAACAAGGGTAATGCTGGGGCTGCAACGTCACGTGCCAGTCAGCGACCGATTCCTGTGCTAGATATGCCATCTCCCGAAACGACACTGCTAGACAAGATAGGCGGGGAGTTATTACAGAAATTTGAATCAATGTTTTTTACTTACCAAATGGAGGTCAATCGAGCCACCACCGAGGCTATTCAAGAGGCAATGGACAAAGTCCGAAAAGACGTTCGTAGTCTGGGGGATAGAGTTTCCGCGGTGGAAGGCCACCAGAACAACGACAAGATATCGGGTATGCCGGAGTCCTGTGCCTCTTCACCGGTCGCAAGAGCTTGCGATGTTAGAGAAGATGGTGGGGTGCGGAGCCCGGATAGTAATCAAGGGTCGCAGGCGTGTCGCAGACTATTTACGACTTCAAGTGGTGGCAGCAACAATTTTAGAGCAGACAAATTGAAGTTCAAAGTGATTAAGGACTGGGGGTTGAAATACGAGGAGAATTCCAAATCCATTCCGATCGAGAGATTTCTATTCCGAGTTGAGACACTTCAAAAATGGCACGATATATCGTCTGAGGAGCTATACGCCAACTTTCACCTGCTGTTGGATGGAGCCGCCCAGGAATGGTTCTGGTTATTTATGGAGGAGCATGCGGAGGAGAAGGACGTTGGCCTTGCGGAGCTTCGACGAGCGCTACTGGGTCAATACCGAAAGGCCGATTGCGACGAGGAGATCAGGCAAGCCATGAACGACCGGAGGCAGGAATTTTCGGAGTCTAGCTTGATCAATATCATAAGAAGGAACTTGAAGTATAAAATGAAGAATCTTATCTTCGGATGTCCGACGAAAAATCTAGAACAGTTGAAGGAGGAATGTAGACGAGCTGAGAAGCATCTCCGAGAGCAGGAACCAAAATTCGCAAAAAAGAGGGCCGTGGACGAAATTGATCAGATCCGGCACGAGGACCTTGATGTCACTGAAGCGGGCGAAGCGTTGGAGGCATTGGACCGACCAGGACGTGCATTTCGGAGACATGATCCGAAGGAGGCAGAAACCGAACTGAAGCAAGGTAAGCCAACGAAGAAGGAAAATGAATTGAGTGGGGAGCGATGCGAATCACGTTTTCATGAACTAGTTTGCTTCAAGTGTAACCAAGTAAACGCAAAGTACTTGGTGTGTGACAGGTGTAGGCAGGAAAACCAACAGAATGGCGGCCAAACCGGGAAGCGTCGTCAGGATCCAGCAGTCCCGGACAAACACTAAAGTCGGTAATAATACTCCAAAGCACCACACGTCGTAAGCCGGAAGTGAGGTCCTCGGACCCTAACACTTTGGAGGAGAGAAGAGCTAAATATTTGGAAGTGAGACGTAGAATATTTGGAGTGAAAGGAAGGTGTGTTAATGACGATAAGAAAAAGAAAAGAAATAGGAACAAGATTGAGAAGTTGAGAAAGAAGATTAAAGATAGAAAGCAAGTAAGACGTGCTGTAGAGGCGACGATTATTCAAAACGAAGAAGACAAAAGACCGTACGTTGTGGTAATCGTCAATGGCACTGTGATAGTGGGTTTATTGGACAGCGGTGCGTCGGTGAGTTGTTTGGGTGGGGACGCAATCAGCTTGATAAGCGCAGACGAAGTTGAATCCGTGGACGAAGGACTGAAGACAGCCGACGGGAAGGTTCAAGCGATTATTGGGCGAGTTAGGGCAAAAATACAATGGCGTCAGAAAACTGTTGAATTAATATTGTATTTGGAGCCGAGTCTGAAGCAAAAATTATATCTTGGTATGGATTTTTGGGAAATATTTGATTTGGCTCCAGCGGTCGTATCGGAGATTAGCATCGATAACGCGAACATGGTGGAACTCTCAGCCGAACAAAGGCGGAGACTAGACCTTGCGAAGAATTTGTTTCCTTCTTCTGCAAAACTTGGCTTGGGAAGAACTCATTTGATGGAGCACATCATCGAGGTTTACGATGAAACAGTTCCCATAAAACAACGCTATTACCCCATGTCACCAGTTAAGCAGAAATGTGCATATGAGGAAATAGATAGAATGCTTGAGCTTGGGGATATTGAAGAAAGTGACAGCGCGTGGAGCTCGCCGATAGTACTAGTGCAAAAGCCGGGAAAGAACAGACTTTGCGTAGACATGATTAAACTCAATGAGCGTACCAAGAAAGATGCATACCCAACGCAGCATGTTGAGGGCATACTCAGTCGGTTAAAGGACACCTTTTTTATCACGGGTCTGGATCTTAAGGATGCCTTCTGGCAAATACCGTTGGAGAAGGCCTCACGAGAGAAGACGGCATTCACAGTTCCAGGACGCCCGTTATACCAATTTAAAGTCATGCCCTTCGGGCTATGTAACGCGAGCCAGAGACTATGCCGATTGATGGATCGGGTCATTCCCTCCAGACTTAGGGACAACGTCTTCCTTTACATTGACGATCTTTTGGTGTGTTCGCCTGACTTCGACACGCATTTGCAGCATCTTTCAGAAGTAGCGGAGTGTCTCTCCAAGGCCGGACTAACTATAAACTTGCAGAAATCGAAGTTCTGTCAAAAGGAGATATCTTACCTAGGATTTATAATCGGTCAAGGAGAGTTGCGGACGGACCCGGCGAAAGTGGAGGCCATGGTTCAATTCCCGGTTCCGAAAACAATTAAACAATTAAGAAGGTTCATGGGACTAACTGGATGGTACCGAAGGTTCATCCCGAACTTCGCCAGCATCACCGCACCTCTAACTGATTGTTTGAAAAAGAAAAGCGAGTTCCAGATGACTCCGGAAGCAATCTCTTCCTTCAACTCCCTGAAGAATGATCTAGCGTCACCAAAAATTTTGGTTAATCCTGATTTTCGAAGCGTTTTTATGTTCAGTGCGATGCGTCCACTAGAGGAATTGGTGGCGTGCTCTTCCAATTGGATAGTCAAGGGAGTGAGAGACCGATAGCGTACATTTCTCAGAAACTAAACTCCGCGCAAAGGAATTATACAATCACAGAGCTGGAGTGTCTGGCAGCGGTGATAAGCGTACAGAAGTTCAGACCATATGTTGATGGAGCTGAGTTTACAATCATAACTGATCACATGAGTCTCAAATGGCTCATGGGCCAGAAAGATTTGGCAGGTCGGTTGGCACGTTGGAGCATCAAGCTTCAAGTTTTCAATTTCGAAATTGTGCACCGCAAAGGCGCCAACAACGTGGTCCCCGATGTGCTTAGCCGTGCCTACATGGAAGAATTGGACAACTTCAGCCTACAAACAGACATTTCGATGGATCATCCGGAGTTCAAGTCGGAGAGCTACAATCGTTTGAAGAGTGCTATCAATAGCAATTCGGAGAGGCTGCCTGATGTCAAAATAAAGGACGATGTGATATTTAAGCGTACATGTTTTAGAAGAGAAGACGAGATTGAGGACTCGCTGTGGAAAGTTTGGGTACCGGAGGGATTGAGAAGTATATTACTGGAAAGAATGCATTGCGGGACATCAGCAGGGCATGGAGGCGTGACCAAGACAAACAACCGTCTTCGAAACAGCTACTACTGGCCTGGTATGGTCCAGGCCGTGAAGGAGTTCGTAAGAAACTGCGATATCTGCAAATGCAACAAGGCACCGAATTCCACAATGCGTCCGTTGATGGGAAACAGAATTGAAACTGAAAGAGTCTTTCAGAGGCTCTACATAGATTTCTGTGGAGCTTACCCTAGAACCAGAGAGGGAAACGCGTACATATTCGTAGTAATGGATCATTATTCAAAATTTTTGTTTGTAAAACCAACGAGGAATGCTAATTCGAATGAAGTGATTCGGTATTTGGAGCAGGATATCTTTCATGTATTTGGGGTCCCAGAAACTATTCATTCCGACAATGGACGACAGTTCATTTCCGACAAATTTGCTAGCTTTCTTAGGGACTACGGCGTTCAGCACATACGTCTCCACAAGCCAACGCTTCGGAAAGAATAAACAGATCACTGCTGGCCATTATAAGGTCGTACATTAATGATACCGATCAGAAATCCTGGGATAGTCATCTCTCAAAGGCGGCTTTTGCGCTTCGAAGTGCGGTACATGAAGCGATACAGACGGAACCCTACAAGGCCGTTTTTGGACAGACAATGGTACAGCATGGGGAGACATACACACTTTTACGCAAACTTGAAAGTTTAGTCGACGCGGATGTGGAAGTGGTACCTCGAGATACTCGATTGAAACTGTTAAGACACAAGATCTCCCAGAGTCTGAAGACAGCTTACGAGAAAGGCAAAAGAGTCTATAATACTCGTGCCAAGCCAATCACATACAAAAAGGGCCAGGTGGTCTACAGAAGAAGTTTTAGGCAGAGTGATGCCGCGCGAAACTTCAATGCAAAGTTGGCTAGCAAGTTCATTAAGGCAGTCGTTTTGAGACCGGTGGGGAATTGCCTATATGAGCTGGGGGATATGAGAGGTAGGGTGATAGGCATTTTCCATGCCAAGGATTTGCGAACGTAGCCGAGGGGGTGTGAGGAAGTGGGGAGAGACAAGGAGTCTGTTCTTTTTTTTCGAGGCATCCATGCAAACAAGTTGCATCGTTTGACTCGCCCTGTTACGATTGATAATGACTGTTGGGCGTGCACACACAGGTTTATG
>NW_023468806.1:0-5721 GCF_013731165.1 Rhagoletis pomonella | reverse complement strand
ACCGAGAGTACATTGAATAAATGTCTAATTATTTTCGCGTATCGGGGAAAAAAACATCTCAAATACGGCGACTTGTCATTGACTCATGAGAATAGTGCGAATTATGGCTATCACTATGAGTGCTACAGAAAATTTTCTGTTTTGCGACGAAAAGACCAAGAGGAACTGAAAGCGCTGTTTCCCTCAGATGCAAGTGTAAGTATAACAAGTAAGAAAGTCTAAGTTCGGGCGGAGCCGAACATTAAATACCCGGCGCAAGTATTAACTATATGTTTTTCACCTTTCCGAAAGCTACCTCTACATGGCAAGCCGGGGTGTATAAATTTTGAGTAAATTAGCGTCCTTAAATTTCGAAATATTGAAGTTTCAAGCATTTCTGAAATTTACCGTTATATGAAAAGCGGCCGTAATTTTAGTCCGATTTCAATAATTTTCAGCGTTTTGCTTCTATGTGGCAAGTAGAATAACCACACCGATTTTAGTACAAATTGGTAGAACGCTTACCGAGATATATATATATGATCATAAGTGGGCGGTACAACGCCCATTTTCCAAAATTTTACCATAAACGTATTTCCTGGTAAAGAATTGTTGCAAGCATCAATTTTGAACACACTAGCTTCAATATTTACCGATTTATCGAAGATTTCGTACTTCCCTAAATTACCGTTATATGGGATGCGGGCGTGGTTATTGTCCGATTTTAAAAAATAATATGGGCAAAAATAGAATTATGGACGGATTTAAAGAAAAATTCGCTTCTTAGAAAAATTGAGGACGCTAAATTCAAAAGTGCAATTGGTTTTTGGATAGCTTTCATACTTTCACTGTAAATGCGGTTTATAGTTGAAGAGTTTGGGTTCTTGTGGCATTTACATAGGTATGTACATATAGTTCGTTCCATTTTCAAAAGTGAGGTGTCAAATGACAGTGCTTGGCCTGTGGATGTGCAATGATGTTTTTTGTTTTTGAATGAAATAATTTGATATATTTAGCAAGAAATAAGTGGAGAGTAAAAACATTCCTGAGTTAATTTAAGAGTCCAGTAATTTAAAAGGAATGTAATCTGAACAAATCACTAATTTACATTGTATGTATTTGTAATAAAACAATGGTTTGACGTAATTATTATTTTAGTTTAACTAAATTCGACTTTACAAACAGATGGCAACCCTATTCGTAATCTTTTTAAGCTAAAACCTTCTTAAACCTCTTTCGTCTGACTAGGTTATGGTGATACCTATATACTTCAATAACCTAATTCCTTTAATTCAAGTGGAATTTGATTTTTTAAACAGGTGGCAACTCTCTACATGTAGCTAATACACATTTCGATTGATACCCATCTCTTAGTAATTCACTTGACTTATAAAAAAAATTGTAATCTAATTTTTTAACAATCTAATTATTTAACAGGTGGCAACTCTTTAAAGAAAATAAACCTTCTATTGTCCACATGTCAAGCTTTTTGATTTGGCGCTTCATTTTTGAAAATGGAACGAATCGTGCAGATCTCAAGGCCCTGACAAAAAATTAAAAAAATATTTTATGCATTAGCGAAAAACGCATTATTTCAGAAAGTGCAAAAAATTAGCAGGTTTTTATTTCTTCTATTGAAAGCTAAAAGCCCGTACTATTTAATAACATAATATAAAAATAACCTATTTTTCCATATATTTTTTATTCATTCCATTAAAATTTAGCATTTTTGAAATTTTGTTTAAAAATTTTTTTTTTTTGGAACACAGAAGGGACACCCTGTGTTTAATTTTATTCCAAAATTTTTATTCCTTTAATTCTCTACTATCTATATGGAAAAAAGAAACGTCAAACCAACATTTTATTTCAAAGAATATATTTTTGACATTTTTTTTTCTGTGAAGAGCTTACGTATGGCTTTGCTCTTATTAAAATTCTTAGTATAAAACTTAGTGGCTTCCTGGCGGCATATAATTAATTTTTTAGGGAAATGTCTGTTTAATCCTTTTTAGTGGATAAATTGTCTTTACAAAAATACCAAACAAGTTCACATTGCAGATAACGAATTTTTCGATTCTTGCCCACTTAGTCGGCACTGTGCTGCGGCACTATATAACTACTCGCTCGAGGCGACAAACTTGAAAAACTTGAAACTTGGAAAAATTGTAAATTTTTTTTTGATTGACACTGCACCAGTTGAGAGGACTTTCAGTTATATTTATTTATTTTTATTGCGGTGCAATAATTACTTTTTGAGAATTTCATCGGGGCGACAAATGTCGGACGTATCCTCCTGACGTTCATCTTCACAATGTAGCATCATGGCACAATCGTTTTTTTTTCGAAGGAATTCTTCATTCTCATTCTTTTGGTTCTTTCGGGATTTGGAGAACCTGTCACATCATCAGCGTTTTTCGATTTAAGTTTTTGTAATTCATTTTTGATGCTTTCTTCTGTGACGGGTTAGATATATGTCTGTGCACTTGCACAATATTCCAGGGACCGAAAATAACAGTTATTTGTTTCCGAGTTAAATTTGGCCAAATATTTTTTATTCCGAAATAAACGCTCTATCCGGATAATAAACAAACCGCTTATCCAAATTAAACAAATTTGGTATCATCTGAAAGAGGACCGAAATAGCTTTTAAACAGAAATAATGAATGAAGGTTATCTCACCTCTATTTATATTTTTTATAACTTAATACTAAAGAAATTCAATGGTTGTAATTGATTAACATTTTTTATTAAAATATTTTTCAATGTGTGGCTTTCCTCGTTTCAGTTTTAAAGCTATTTAAGTCCTCTAAGCGGTTTGTTTATTATCCGGCAAGTACTTTTATTTCGGAATAAATAATATTTGGCCAAGTTTACCTCGTAAAAATATAACTGTAATTTTCGGTCCCTTCAATATTCGCATTCGAAAAAGATCCGCATTGATTTTTGCGAATGCGAAAGCGAATGCGAATGTTAAAATTAATGCGGAAGCTCCGCGGTTGCGAATTCGAATGCGAATATTCGCAACAACCCTGGTTCAATGTTACTACAACTATAGAGATTAAAGTTTTGTGAATATAAAACTCGGAAAGAGAAAATAGTCAAAGATTCAAAGTACAAGTTTTTCATATATTATAATGAAAACAGTTCATAGTTTTTCTATTTTTACTTGTAAGATAAATATTTCTAAAATAAATATATTTTTTGATTATTTTTCGGTTTTTGTTTTTTATAGTGCCTTCTTTTGCCTTTTTTCGTATTCTAGTGCCTTCTCCTGCCTATTTTGCTATTTTATTTTGCCTTTTCTAGCCTATATCGATATTTTATTTTGCCTTTTTTATAAGTTTTTAAGTCCTAAAAATCCGTTCGCTGCTCATAAGTCTAAATTGGTAAAGTTTTGGCTGAGTTATTCAAGTGTTTCTTAAACCAGTGTTTGGAAAAATTCAAAAACAGCATCAAAAATCTCATTACTATGATTCCGTAGAACATTTTTTTTTAAATATTTTTATGCAAACTTTTTAAGCTTAAACTGTTTAGTCATCTGAGGTAATTTTTTTCAAAAAATATTTTAAAAAACTGTTTTTATTAATGAAAAACTCAATTTTTGGAGGTATTTTCAAATCGGTCCAGCTCACGTAAATCTTAATATTTTTGCGAGATATTTTGGTGTAAGTCTTAAAATATAATAGATTTTATAATTCCAGTGGAAAAACAGTACCGACTTTTTTTTTGTATAGGGAGTGATGCAGTCTACTGTACATAAGTTGACTATGATTACGCGGCCGTGCTTTCATAGTAGCACAATGCCACTAAGTGCATTTTAAAATTTTCAGGCAAATGCGATTATCGATTATATTTTTTGTTGTTTGTGTGAAATATTTTATTTTTATCAGTATTTTTCTTTTCATCTAAATATGTTGAAATAAAAGTGAAAAAAAAATATTTTGCTAGAAAAAAGTGTTGCTTCTAAAAGTTGATCTAAAAAACTGTAATTTACAGTTAAAACTGTGAATATGGCAACACTGATAGAAACTAAGAAGTTGATACGAAGCTCGGAGGGCAAAGATATTGACGATTATTATAGTAGGATAGCCCATCAAACTAAACCGAGTAGAATAGGGGTCCCAGAGGCCATACATATATTTGGTAACGTCATGCATGGGGGAACACGAAATGGGCCTGCTGCCTCACGTAAGGCCAGTCAGGGCCCAAATAAAAAAATATTTTTGAGGATTCGTGTATGTCAGGAATACCGTATTCTGATTGTTCCTCGAGACAGGGGAGGGATTGGGCAATACGAAAAGGTAGTGCTGCAAGGCCCCCTGATTAGTCGTATCAGTTGCTGCAGCGAGATAAGCGATGCCTCGCCGGTAGGTTCCGAGTATCATCGAGGTCCTCAAAAAACCAAGGCTCATCTAAAAGAGCATCAAATTCTGTGTAAGAAAAACCACAGCTGCATTTTCCAAACAGTGGTAAACATGGCTGCTGCAGCATTTGAAAGTCGCCCTCCTTGTCCAGTCATTATACACTTTAGACCTCGCAAAAATTAATTATCGAATTTTTTCTGGATCTTATGTCCTCGGGGGAACAGTCTCCATGTAAATGGAAAGTGGCGACCAAATCCAGCGATTGCGCATGTTCGAATTTTGGTTTTTTTCGAAAAAAATGTTTTTCATTGAATAACTTGGCCATTTTTAATTTTTAAGAAAAATCATAAGAACAAGAGTTGTAGGAAATTCTATTCTACACAAGTTTGGTCCTCATAATTTTTCTTCTAAGATTGATAGTTTTCGAAATAAACTTAAAACAAGCGGTAATCTCTAAATACTGCATTATATCTCGTTCATTTTCAAATCTACGGCATAAATATATAAGGTCAGACTTGAAGAAAATCAAATTTCCTACAACTTTGGTTTGATTTGATGGGGATTTTTGTTTGATTTAAAATATTCATATTGAATTTAAAATGCGTATATTTTACTGCCTGCCCTTAAAAATTTCTTGAACAAAGATTTTCTTTGTCAAAACATTATTCGACGCAAATACCTGCATTGATTGGCTTTCGCTGAACAAACAATTCTCTCTCACTTTATTACACCAAATTGTAAAAGGACTGCTGTGATTGGCATTCACCAAATGAACCACATATATTTCTGATTTGCTAGCGTCAACATTGTCGGATCTTCATTTAGTGTAAAAAGAATATTACAAAATGGCAAGCGAACACAAAAAAAGTACTAATTTGACGAATTCACAGACAGCAGTGTGGGAATAGGCACCTTGGGCCGAAGTCTCTAAAAATCATAAAAAATAATGAACCGTAATACATAAATAACCAAATACTTTCTTATATATGTACATATATAAATCTGTGAAAATATTTAACAGAAAAGTATTCAAAACTGTAATTAAAGTGACCTAACACAAATGAGAATACATATTTTTTTTATTTCTTACTAAAGGGTGTTTAAATGGGGATTTAGAAGAAAAATTGGGATTTTTTGGGGATAACTGCGGCTCGATATGGGTATGCGCTACAAAAAAAATTCTGCCAACACTGATTATACCTGCTCAGTCTGGTTTTAGAGGCCAATAGTAACGGTCGTGTCGCTGTTCGTTTTTTGAATCCCAATGCATTTCACATCCATCTAAAATGCGTTGCTTTATTTGCAAAAAATCTGGGGATATAACAAAATTTACCGAGAGTACATTGAATAAATGTCTAATTATTTTCGCGTATCGGGG
>NW_023468805.1:0-5721 GCF_013731165.1 Rhagoletis pomonella | reverse complement strand
TTTGTTATATTTTAAGACTTCTGCTAAAATATTTCGTGAGCTGCACTTATTATTCTGATTCCGTTGAAAAAATGCTTAAACATTTTTATGCAGACTTGTTAAACCTAAACTCTGCTATTGTGTTTATAAAAAAAACAAGATTTTTGGAGGTATTTTCAAGCGGCTTCAGCTCACGCAAATCTTAATATTTTTCCGAAATATTTTGGCGGAAGTCTTAAAATGCAATAGTTTTATAATTCCGACAAGTACGGATTTTTTGTATGGAGAGTGATGCACTCTAATGTACTTACATATGTGTTTGCAACTTATGTAAATTAATTCATTTAAAATATAGGTCGATCTATAACAGAAATCACATAAATAAAAGTTTCAGAGCTTTCACAGAATTCCCACAAAATGAATCGAACTTCAAAAAATTTTCATCAAAATTTCAAACTTTTTATTCGGGAGTATAATAAAAATCACAATTTAACCGTTAAACTCGGGTTTTTATATTTTCCGATAAAAAAAATATTTATTTTTAGAGTCATAAAACTGCAGTCTTCATTATAAAGTTTAAAACTGATCGAAAAAAAATTGAAATCCACAAATTACGAAAAATTTAACGACTATTCTTGATTAATAAAAAAAAACGATATTTACGAAAGATAAGTGGTTCTTCACATTGCAAGGAGCTTATTTAGCTAAAATTTGGCAAACACCTTTAGCGACTGGCTCTTAAGATAACCATCTGAGTATATCACTCCGGCAGGGCCTGCTGAAAGCGAAGGCTTTACAAAACTTTGTCGACCTACTCCTCAAATGCCCCAGGGAATGGTCGTATTACAATCTAGTTTAACAACTCAGCATTGCCTCACTGCTCAAGCAAATTTCTAAGTTCTGTTTGTATTCCACTTGCGATGCTAATGACTTAAGTATTCCTCCTGTAGAGCAAAAAAAAAAGTGTCTTGATTTCTTTCACTAAAGTAGTCGCAGTAAGCAGCTGAGTTGTCATGCTTCCGGGTGTTAATAAGAAATGACAACGCATAGTAGTAGTCCTGCGGCTACATTAAGTAATCGGCCTAAAGTAATAACAGTAATACAGGAAGCAGGCGAAAAATGTCTTGCCGTAAAGTGACGAGAGAAAACAGACACAAAGCAGAAAGCTACAAAGTTGTTATAAGCTACTTTACTTTTTAAAAAAATAAGTTGAAAGGCCTGACAGTGCTGATTATAACGTGATGACTTTTGTAAGCGAAAAGGCAAAATCACAAAGTAAGCAAAGCAAAAACCAGAACAGAAGCCACAATTATTTCCACCCTTAAACAGCATTGCTTGAGAGTATTAGTTACGTTTTAGACTACCATAAATGCCAATACGCAGTATGAATGCGTTGAAACTCAACGAAGCACAAAAACACTTTGGCTCCCTCCCGGCTCTAATCGCGCAATCCCTCCCACATGCGTTCCTACATATACATAATACGTGTAGTACACATAAACAACGATCGACTCAGGTAATGGACACATAGGGCTGGTTTCTCCAACTCAACTTAACTTAGTTTAGCCACTTTTCGGACTTAAGTCAAAAGTTAGCCTACGATTTACACAGCTTATTCTTGACTAAGTCACGAAATTTGGCTTAACTAAGTTAAGTTGAGTTGGAGAAACCAGCCCATAATGACAGCTCTGTTGACAGTATGCCAGCCGATTAACGCATACGTTGAGATATATGCATGTAGATATATTTATTTGCGGTCATTATTGGTTAGAAAGACAGTTAACTAGAATGCCACCCAGTAGCCCATATGTTATGCCCATTTGTATTTATGTAAGTAATGGAATGGTGCAGAGAGATATGGAGGCATGAGCGGAGGGGTAGAAAATCTGCAATGTTTAGCTGTTTCGAACGTTTTCAGCTGGACGTGCAAATCGAGCAAAGGTGATTACATGACCCCAGAGTATAATAATTGCGTGACTACAAACGGGAGGGTGGGAAGGCGTTAGTGGAATAACATTGGTAAGTGCCTATAAAGTACAAAAGCAGACATAAAATACATACACAGCTTCAGTGTTGGTGAGGGTTGTGGTTGGGTTAGTTCAACACGAAAGAAATAGAGAATATAGCAGATATAAGCGAAAATAAGTAACTATTTTCACTAGCGACAGAGTGATGATGAATGTATCAATCTTAAGTTTTAAAGTTGATTTTTGGAATAAGAATAATTAAAAAATAATATTTGCAGCCCACATGTTTTAGTGAAATCCGCCCACAGTTTGTGGTGTGTATCACAGAACTGATGGACAAAGTTGTTTTTTGTTTTTTTTTTTTTTTTTGAGCTCTTGCCATTACCTGCCGAAGGGCGAATCCAGTCTGGTTGATAACGAATGTTGGGACCCAACGTTAACCATAACCACTCGGCTATCGTGTCTGCCATGAAAAACTTCAAACACAAAAATATTTCTCTTATTAAGTAATATTTGTACTAGAATTCTTTTTAAAAAAGCATTCTTTTGCGGCCGGTCCAAGTATCTTCTGGGTAGCAACCGAACACACGTTTCGATTCGAACTAATTTTAACTTAGCCGATGATACTCATAATAACAACAAATAAACGAATCGCATCAAAATTTTGTTAACTAATTAGGCAAGCAGGACTTTGAAATTACATACATTACACACTCAAGAGCGTTATAAGCACAACGCAAATTGCTCACCACAAAGCTCCTCAAACGACTGAGATCCATTTCCGAAAGCTCATAGTGAGTGTGCAAAAGAGTGCGACCCAAAGCGGTGCAAAAGGGATCATCGACGATATTCAGCCTTACCGCATGCTTACCAATCACGCAATGACCAGTTAGAACTTCCACCATTAGCGAAAGGTGTACCTTGCTTAGTCCGAAGAGCTCCCTGGACCGCCCCCAGTCTACATGTGGCCAGAAGGATTTTGCCACCTTGTATTTCAAAGTTTTCGTCCAGCACCCACTTGCATTGCAATAGCAAAGTACCTTGTTTTTATGCCAGTAAGAACTCTTACTACAAAGGAACAGCGCGGTAAAGCATTTATGTACCATCCCAGGTTATACTAGGTTCTTTTATCCTGGTTGGTTCAGTGTATTGCCTTCCATGTTGCCAGTCAGGACTGAAATCCTATGCTCCTATTGCCGGGAACCAGATCGATTGGCATTGGCTGAGTCACCGAGCGTAGTTCCATCTTGCATTATTTGATTAGCTTAGACTTTCTATAAGGGGAAAATAAAGCTAGGAGTGCTGCCTGGCTAACTGAGTAAATAATTGCTCTTTATTTCCTGGTGGCACTCTTATTTAGTATCTACAGGCCTGAAACATGCAGGACCGATTTTTTGCTTAAGATTGAGATAGGTTCGTTTGCTGGGTACTTCGCAATTTCCTTAGGTATACATACATTCGAGGACGATATGCAGTACTTCTGGGTGACAGGATTTCAATGCCCTAGCAATTCCTGAACATGACATTGAATGCTACTTAGTCTCTTGACATTGTATACTGTACATAAAGCTGGCCGGTAAGTGGCTACGTAAGTATCGGCCTAATGGTAGCAAGTTTCGGTTTTATTCCCGTTTCTACACTACATTTACCCAGGCCATCTCTAGGATTTTAGTTACAATTGAAAGAAAAGGTCGCAGTATATCGTTAGCATATATATACTACTATTTTAACCCCTTTTGGGTCCTATTGGTTTTAAAGTTGCTTGGCTATTGCCGAATATAATGGTTTTCAGAGTTTCGCTTATTAGAATACTAGCTGTTCTTTCTATAGCATACAACTGTGATTGAAAGATGCTGTAGACGTAGGCCTACATCGAATTCTTCTCTGAGCGAGACGATATCCGTACCTAAATGCTCATCCCGGTTTTTTAATCTGTTTAGAGGTTATTTAAATGCTGATAATTTCAACGTCGTCTTCCTGAAGGGCCGGAAATTATTCAAACACAGTGTTAATTTTAATTTATCAAATTGAACGATATTGTTTATTAGAGTGTATCATTAAAAAATAAAAAAATAAAATCAATATAAAGAATCAATAAGTTAATTTTATTTTAAATGAATGAAGCATACGATTTCATCTTTCTTATGAATAATTTCAATTTCCACAATATGCACAAGCAATGCCAGGCGCACAGTTTGGAAATTGAACTATTTTCGTGACAAATTCTAATATCCCGAGAACGAGAATAGCTAGCGAAAAAAATTCTATACCTTCAAAGGGTGGGGGTTTTATTTTTTTTTTTCCTCTTTTGACCTGAAAAAAGTTCACTAAACCTTTTAAATAATTTTAACCACACATTTTTGCGGCTCTTGCATCAAGGAATCCATTTCCATGGTCGCAGGAACCGAAAACGCCTCTTAAAATTTTTTTTTTGTACATTTTTGGTAAAAATATACAAAAAATTCAAATCTTCAAAAGTAAAATTTTTGGTTTTTGATATTTTTTTTAGCCTAAAAAATGATCTAATGAACTCTTAAATTTTTTTTGCACGCGTTGTTCGGCTCCTGCGACCACGGAAACGGATTCTTTGATGCAAGAACAGCAAGATTATGTGTTTAAAACTTTTTAAAAAGTTCACTGCATACTGATTTAAGGTCAAAAGGGCAAAAAAAAAAATTGAAAACTCCATAACTTTGACAACGACACTATTCTCCATCTCAAAAGCTTTAAAACGCCATCGATTTTGTTTCGCTTGCTATTTTCGTTCTCGAAATATTAGAATTTTCCACTTCCACGCTCTGAGGTTTCTTATTACCGGCGGCTGGTTAGCAACGCATTAGAGAGCATTTAGAAGTGCGCACCGTTGGTAAAATATAAATACTTTAATACGAAAAACAGCAACAACAACAGCAACATAAACCAAAACAAAAACTCAAGAAGCATAAGATAAAATATAATATGAAAAGCCACTTTGGCACCTGCAGAGTTTAAGTTACATAATAGCTTCAATTACAGACTTGTTGTGGCAACATTAAGCAGCAAAACTACGCCAATGGCAGGCTACGCATAGATACTGCCAACTCTAAACACACATACATGACTAAGTATGTGTTTGTACCACAGTCAGTTTACACAACGAATGATTTAAAATAATAATCACATTTTGTTGCCACCGGCTACTCCACATTTCTCTACTTTCCACTACTACTAGATATTAGTTGACTACTGACTTCCTTGCGGTGTGTAGCCACAGTGTGCTGTCCATTTGCCGCACGAACCGACACAGCAGCTTAAAAGGAGGAAGCGCATTTGGAGGAAGAGCCGTTTGACTGTTGCTTGCTTGCTTGCTGCCACATGCGCCGGCATTCAAATCACAGAAACACAGGCATAAACTCTTTCATCCACTTTTCTATTTGACCAGCTCAGCTTCGCGCGCGCCTCGACTGCTTGGCTATTTTAATTCTATTAGTTTGTTTGCTTGTTTGTTTCTTTTTTCATTGTACGAGCATGTCTGTCTGGCTGCCTTTATCTTTGCTGCAGCTGCACATTGTTGCCTGCTCCCGCGGTTGTATTCTTTTATTTAGTTACTCTTCTTTCCATGGCTTGCTTCTATGCCTTTTGCGCATTTTGTACGCGCGTGTTGCTATGTGACTATTTAGCTGATAAAAATATGCTTTTCAGCGTAGCTTTGACTGTCATTCTGTCTGTCTGTGGCACTCATTGACTTCTGGTTGCGGCCGTGGTTTGCTTCATTTCGGACTTAGGAGAGCAAAAA
>NW_023468804.1:0-5723 GCF_013731165.1 Rhagoletis pomonella | reverse complement strand
AGAGCAGGCTGTCGAATGTTACTCCGAGTATTTTGGGGTTATTCACCGTCGGAATTGGTGTGTCATCGACGTGAATTCCCATCGGTAGCCTGACCTCCTTCGTCCAGGTTGTGAACAGGGTCGCAGAGGATTTCGTAGGGGAGAGGGCTAGACACTTTGCAGTGAAGAAGCGAGAAAGTTCGGAGAGATACCCGTTTACTTTCGAACACAGGTCATCAATTCCATTCCCAGTCGCCATGATCGAGCAATCGTCGGCGTAAGAGACAATCGAGACTCCCTCTGGTGGTTGAGGGAACTTTGAAATGTTAAAGTTAAACAGTAGCGGGGAAAGGACACCATCCTCTGGAACCCCCTGTTTTATTTTTCTGAGTTTACTCGTTTTGTCTCTAAACATTACCGACGAGTGTCGACCACTCAGATAATTTGCCGATCACCGTTCGAGCCTCTATATCTTCTAGTAGTGTGGAATGGCAGACGGTGTCAAACGCCTTTTGCAAGTCCAACGCTACTAGAATCGTTCACTCACAGGGACGGTTTCGGTTAAGGCCACGAGTTATCTGAGTGGTTATGGCGTTAAGTACTGTTGTTGTACTGTGCACTTTACGGAAACCATGCTGCTGCTTTGCTGGGGTCAAGTGGTTTGTGAAATACGGGAGTAGCAAGGCCTCGAGTGTTTTCGCTACCGGGGAAAGGAGTGTTATCGGACGATAAGAATCTCCTATGTTGGCAGGTTTCCCCGTTTTGAGCAGTGGGACCACTCTCCCCACCTTCCAGATGTCTGGGATGATGAGAGTGGCCATAGACAAATTGAGGACCTCCGTTAGGTACGCTACCCCCGCAGGACCCAAATTTTTCAGCATCAGCATGCATATTCCGTCGGGACTCATGGCTTTGGAGGCTTTCGCCTTCCCGATGGCCGCCTGAACTCCACCGCAAGTGAAAGCAAGGGGGGCACAGGTTGTTGGCAGTTTGTGCAGCCTTCTGGTCACTCGACGCTTGGCTTTGTCCACCGGAGGATGCAGTATGAACTGCCGGCTAAAATAGCCGGTTGCAGAATCTCCGCGTTGAGATCCCTGATACGGGGATCTCCGGGATCGGCCTGACGAAGGCTATCACGCTCATCGGCTAGAACAGCCGCTTCGGCAAGGAAGTTTGGACGTGGGTCCGTTATACATCCTGCCGGTATGAAGCGAGCTGCAGCAGCAGTGACAGCCCTGCGGAACTTACGTTCACCGAGATGGACGTCGGTTGGTGTGGGAAGCGCTGTGAAGGTGTTTTCGGTAAACTCCGCGTAACCTTTCCAATCAGCTTTAGAAAAGTTGATATAGGTCCGGTGTTTGGCGAAGGCAAAGTCGGTTGGTTTATCTATCGAGATGACTATGGGTAGGTGGTCTGATGCTAAAGTCAGCATAGGTCGCCATGTTATGCTGTTTATCAGACCAGCGCTGACTATGGTGATGTCTGGCGAGCTACTGCAGTTACCCATAATCCTGGTGGGTGCGTCGTCGTTCATTGTGCAGAATTTCGAACCGTCTATCTGCTCGGCCAAGTCTGTTCCCCTACGATCGTTTGACAGGCTTGAGTGCCAAAGATCGTGGTGCGCATTAAAGTCACCTACTACCATACGGTTTTCACCTCTGAGGAGCGCACCTATATCAGGGTGATATCCTGCCGGGCAGCAGGTGACAGGGGGTATGTATATGTTAAATATTGCGAGCTCAACACCGCCTGATGGGATAGCAATGCCCTGACATTCTAGGGTTGTATCCCTGCGGTCGATGTCTGCTTCGATAAGACGATACTACACGGTGTGGTGCGTGATGAACGCTAAGCCACCACCATTATCTCGCACGCGATCTCGACGGTGCACGTTGTACCCGGCACAATTCAACAAAGTTGAATTGCTGTGCAACTTCGTCTCTTGGACCGCAGCTATCAATATACCATGCCGACACATGAAGACGGTTATCTCCTCAATCTTGCTCTGTAGCCCGTTGCAGTTAAATTGAAGGAGCTTCATGTGGTTCGGGAGACGTGTCGTGATGTGGGGTGTAAGGGATGTGTGTGTTCTTACCGCCGTTGGCTGTGTGCGCTGCTGTAATGGTTGCCGCCCTGTGGTGCTGGCGGGAAGCGTCGCAGTTGAGGTCTGCGACCAAGCAGCGCAACACGGGCCCTCGATGTTCCCAGTCCAATCTCGCGTGGTACGCAGACTTGAGCATGCCCTAAAGTGGCACCAGCCAAGGCAGATGTTGCACTTGACTGATGTCACATTACGGAATATCCTGGTCTGACATACCGTGCAGATTGTAGGGGGAACGAGGAGTTGTTGACGGCGGCGTGTGGGTAGTTGTGCAGTTGTGTGTGTTATGTGGTCTGTCGTGGCTGTGGTATGGTCTGTGGTGTTATTATGTTGTTGTGCTGTGGTAACTGTGTGAGGCTGCTCGGGTGGACTGAGGTTAGCCGTGGAGGCTGTTCTGTTTGAGCAACAGGGGGCCACGCACGACGTGGTCCACTGTCGATGTGTCCGTAGTCCTGAGCAGACTCTAAGGTGACTCCACCCCTCGCAGGCATTACACTTGACTGAGGTGGAGTTGTGGTGTAGTCGTCTCTGGCATACCCAGCAGGTGTAGATTTCTGGCCCTGGGTTTGACTCGATGCCAGCCCTGAGTAGAAAAATACGTAGTGAATGTAGCCCTATGGACGAACAACTTCTGAGATACTTCGCCGACCTAAACGCCTGAACTCCACGAACTTCCACGGAAGTTAGCAGGGCACGCGATATTTTTTGAAATATGACCGCGGCAAAATTATTCTTATCACGGATAAACAACGGATAATTTACGGCAAATTATCAAATAGTTAGTTTGGGTTTAGCTGATTTCTTTATTTGGTTTTCAGAAGGTGCCCTGCTAGCTTCCACGATATTTTTTTAAATATGTCCGCGGCAAAATTATTCTTATCACGGATAAACAACGGACAATTTACGGTTCCACGGAAGTTAGCAGGGCACGCGATATTTTTTAAAATGTGTCCGCGGCAAGATAATTATTTTCACGGATAAACAACGGATAATTTACGGCAAAATATCAGATAGTTAGTTTGGGTTTAGCTGGTTTCCTTAGTGGTTTTCAGAAGGTGCCCTGCTAACTTCCATGGAAGTTATCGATATTTTTTAAAATATGTCCGCGGCAAAATTATTCTTTTCACGGATAATTAACGGCAAATTATCCGATAGAAATTTTTGCTTTGAGAAAAAGTTGTCCTGCCAACTTCATAGAGGTTATAATACACCATGTCGTATTACCGAAGTCATGAAGAAAACAGAAAATAAGTATATGCACCATGTGGAAGAAAAATACTGTTCGGAAAAAGTAAGTCGAATTTGTTAAACCTGCAATAAAATTAATAAAACAAAGTAAGTAAAGCTTTCGTTAAAATTACTAAAAGCTACTACTTACTAAATAGTGAAAGGAAAGCTCTAATGAAAGATTAACTTATTATATTTTATTCTTTTATTTTCTTGCTAAAAAATCTTTTGTTACACTATTTTACTTTATCCTTTTGATTGTACATACATGTTAAATAAAAGCTACTTTAAAAAAATATTTTTTTTACATTATTTTATTTAACATTTTTTGTTACTTTTGAAAGTTGAGCGCATCTTGTGTTTAAAGAACTTTATAATAAACAAGTAATTTTTAAGCAAAAAACACATCCGACTTCAATTCTCATATATAAATTTAAGAGTACCGTTAATTTTTTCATGATCCTATGATCAGATATAAACCAAATTACGGGACGACCCGCGAGGTGCCATCCTTCCGATCAAAAAAAGAATTATAGAAATCAGTTCACGTGGTCCAAAGTTATACGATAGCATATATAAAAGAAAAAAAAAAAATCCTACGAATTGATAACCTCCCGCTTTTTTGATGTCGGTAAAAAATGTTTGAGTTCTTTGTTAATTTTAAATAAATAAAGTGCAATTTAGGAAACTTTAAAAATTGTATTTATTTGTTACATGCTGTACATAAAACTTGCATAAATGTATTTTAAGAGCATATTATCTGAAGCGAATTTTCAGTATTTTCTGGTGATATATCTATAGAAGTATAAACCCCTCCCAAAATATATTCCTGGTTGTGCCCCTGAGATCAAAGCATTTTTCAGTCAATTGAACAAATTCGACTTTCTTTTTCCCAACAGTATTTTTCTTCCACATGGTGCAGATACTTATTTTCTGTTTTCTTCATGACTTCGGTAATACGACATGGTGTATTATATATTTGTAAATAAAACTCAACTTGCCTACACACACCCGGAATGTATTATACAATTACTTATTAAATCAGAACGTATTGAAACGCTAACAATATTTATTAAAAATAAATCAAAACAAGAAATACAATATTAACGATTTTTCTGCAAAAGAATTATGTGGTAACGAGCCAAGGGCTGTTCAGATAGTTACTTATAACTGTTATATTAATTATATCCCACGAATTAAAAAAAAATATGAGAACAAAAGTTTGTTATGAAATTTTTATAATTTTGCAAATCTTGAATGTCAATATTTCGCAAAAATAAGCTGATACGATTTTATTGAAAATGGATTTAGGTTACGTAGGTGATAACGAACAAAGTTGCATTTTCAATTTTCGTCGTACGTTTTAGTGAACCTTTAACTAATTCAGGAACAGTGTGTACAAATGTACATACTTCGCGGCCATCGCTCAACAATTGTGTGTTTACAGATTGTTTGCGAACAGAAACTTATTTACAGAACACTTTTATAAGCATTAATTGCTAAATATTTAGTAAAAAAAAGAAGTGCGTTCAGTTGTTTATGAAGAATAGATGATATATGGGCAAATCTCCGGAACCGCGCGATTCAACGCTAATAAAAAACATAAATTTTCAAATTGAAGGCACAAAATTAATTATACATAAAATTGTTTGAAATCCATTGAGGAAACATTAAATTCGTGTGATTAATTTTTCTCAAATGTTTAAAGAGTTATAAGTAAAAAACGATAATTTTCGAAAACTCAAAGTCAGCGATGCTTCTAAAGAGCGTGGTTTTTGTCCGATTTCAAAAATTTTCAAGACAGTATTTAAAAAGGTCAGGCGCAATGCGTATATCAAATTTGGTACAGATTGGTAAGTGCTTTCCGAGATACAAATATTGATATAAGTGGGCAGGCCACGCCCTGTTTCCAAAAAAAATTTACGAAAAACTAATTTTCGCTTAATATCCTTTGAAAATATAATTTTTGAGTATATATTTAAAAATTCGTTAGCCGCACTGCCTAAAGATCTGAAAATCCTTTACATACACATAAATATTCATGGCCATATTTTAGACAAAAATTATTTTATGTATTAAGCATTTTCAACGAACTTTATGAAGGATGTTATCTAACGATAACGCTTAATGCCAACCTCTTATGTTTTAGCTTGTCAGTGTGCTATCAAAAAAATTTGATAGAAATTTGAAGCCATTCACGCAAAGACCTATTCAGACAATAGTTGCTATATTTTCAATATTTTGAAGGCACACAACTGTAAATGGTCTTATTTTACTATTTAATGTGTAGTTAATATGTATATACTAGGAATGTTAATCCCGGGATTTTCGGGATTTGTAATTTGCCCTGATGGCAATAATAGAAACTCCCTTTCTTGACCAGTATTGGCTATATTTCTTTTTTTTATTTAATAAT
>NW_023468803.1:0-5724 GCF_013731165.1 Rhagoletis pomonella | reverse complement strand
CTAAGTGCGGCCGAAGGCCGCCTACGCAGAAAGGTGTTCTCTGCAAAAGGTGTTCAGCCCCCTTCTTTGGCAACACAGAAAGGAGAATTCTACTGCCTGAGGGTTATAATCTCTAAGTGCGGCCGAAGGCCGCTTACGTAGAAAGGAATTCTACGCAAAAATACATTTGTTAAAAAGAACATTTTTTTTATAAAAACTGTTTTTTTTTCTATTTTTAATTAACTTTTTATTCTTTATTCAAAATTCCCCCATATCTAATTTGGCATAATTTCTTTTATTAAAAAATCCCACGGTTTCTGTTAGTTGGGTCATATTCCACTTCAAACTGCTCAGTTTGCCTAAGAAAAATCCGTTTTTCCCCCTTTTTCAAAGGGTTCCCTAGGTGCCTGTGGGAGGAGTCCAAGGGGGGGGTTCCCCTTTTTAGAAAGCGGCGACTGTCTCCTTTCTATTGGTGGGGGTTTTGGGGGCCCCGCCCCCTCCCCCTCCGCCCCCACCCAAAAAACGGTGTGAGTGGTACTAAACATTTCCCAAGCCCTCACTGGGGGGAGTAGTGTGGGGACTCGACATACAATTCCAACATCTGGCAACTCTACATCGTATTTGACACCTTTTGTAATTCCTTTTTGATCTCGCTCTTCGCTGGCAGTGAGAGTCCAGTTACGAGTTTTTCTAGGGAGTTCATTTAGAACTTTCTGGATTCTTCTACGTGCAACACGCATAAGATACGTGCTAATTTTTGATATAGTTTTTATTAGAATTTAAGTGATTGAAATAAAGATTTAATTGAATAAATTCATGTGTGGGTTTTCCATTCCCCACATAATTGGTGACCCCGACAATTTTAAGCAAATTATTGTCAGTGCAACCAGGTCAATATGCCCACTGATCAGGTAAACTCCCCGGACGGCAAGGAAAATGGCTCAGCATCACAAAATGGAGCCGCATCTGAGGAGTTCTTCGAAGCAATCGCTGCTCCACAGCAACAGGCTGCACATGTCGATAAGTTCGAGCGCCTTGAGCTACCACCATTTTGGACGCAACAAGTGCAATTGTGGTTTATCGCGGTGGAAGCCCAGATCCAACTGAGGAGAATTACTGCCGATGCAACCAAATACTACGCAGTGGTCGGTCGCCTTGATCAGGATGCACTCATCATTGTAGAGGGTATTATTACAAGCCCTCCTGAAACTGATAAGTATGCCGCGCTAAAGCAAGTTCTAGTGAATCATTACAGTAATTCACAGGAGCGCAAATTCAAGATCCTGCTATCGGGTCTTGAGTTGGGTGACCGACGACCATCGGAACTTCTCGCAGAAATTAATAGGCTGGGCGGAAACAAACTGGATGCCGCATTCATTCGATTTATGTGGCTCGATCGACTCCCACCTCAGGTGCAACTGGCACTTGCTGTCTCAAACGAACCTGACAATACAAAACTCGCTCTGCTGGCCAACCGTTTGATGGAGGTCCAGCGCGATACTGGTAACCGGTATGTTATGCCAGTAACCCACGCAGCTACCAACGAAAGCAATGTTTCACTTGACCAAATCGATAAACTAGCAAAGCAGTTGGAGAAGGTAGCAAAAACGTTAAACCAAGCGGCCTTCGCAGACAACCGCGCGCAGGTGAAAACACCCAGCAATACGTCGAATGAGCCGCAGAACTTGAACACCAACAGCACGCCAACGATGTGCTTTTATCATCGTAGGTTTGGCATGCGGGCTAACAGATGCACGCAACCATGCGCATTTATTCAGAGTCAGGGAAACTCAAGCAAGCCTCAGTAGCTTCGGCGACTACTGGTGGCAAGTTAAACCCTCGCCGATTATTCGTTTTCGACCGCACAACTGGCACGAAATACCTCGTCGACACCGGCGCGGATATTTCCGTGATTCCACCCCGTCGTAAAATCAAGCTGACGCCAACGCAACTTCGACTTCAGGCTGCCAACGGCACTGTCATCGACACGTACGGTGAGAAAGCATTGGAGATAGACATCGGGCCGATTCGTTGGATTTTCTGCATAGCGAATGTGCCGTATCCAATAATCGGTGCTGACCTAATTCACGAGTATGGATTGTTAGTGGACCTCAGACGAGGGTGTATCATAGACCCCAACTCAGGTTTCCGCAGCGCAGGTTCATACGCAACGGCGCCAATCACGGCCATCACATCTCTCCACGAAACAAGTAAGTTTACGAGCATCCTACGAGATTTCCCTGAGCTGCTTGGAAACCCGTCCAACCGCACGGCCACCAAGCACTAAGTCAAGCATTATATTCCAACCACTGGACCACCATGCGTACAACGTGTACGCCAATTACGCCCCGAGTGCCTCAAAGTGGCCAAAGAGGAATTTCGACTTATGGTCGAGCTAGGACATGCCAGGCCTTCCAGTAGCCCGTGGGCTAGCCCACTACACATGGCGATGAAAAAGAACGGTGAGTGGCGACCATGCGGCGACTACCGTAGGCTAAACGAGCAAACCATCCCTGACCGGTACCCAATCTCGCTTCTGCACGACTATGCTGCTATTTTAGCAGGTAAGAACATTTTTTCCACCATTGATCTTCGGCGCGCTTTCCACCACATACCGGTGGCAGAAGGGGACGTCCCCAAGACAGCTGTCATAACCCCGTTCGGCCTTTACGAGTTCGTCAGCATGCCGTTCGGACTTCGCAATGCAGCCCAGTCGTTCCAGCGGTTCATAAACGAAGCCCTATCCGGGCTCGATTTCGTTTATGCATACGTCGACGACCTGCTCATAGCGTCAAACAGCGAGCAGCAGCACGAGCAACATCTCCGCTCGGTGTTCCAGCGTCTCAGCAAGTTCGGCCTGTGTATTAACGTGGATAAGTGCTTATTGGGTTCAGCTACCGTAGATTTTTTGGGGTACCGGATCACAGCTCATGGCTCAGCGCCATTGCCAGATCGAGTGAAGTCACTGCGCGACTTCCCGAAGCCAAAAACAATCTTGTATTTGAGAAGGTTTATCGGAGCAGTTAACTTCTATCGCCGCCATATTAAGAACGCCGCTAGCATCTTAACGCCACTTAATGAATTTTTAAAAGAATCAAAAAAAAAATGACCGCCGACCAGTACCTTGGTCAGCAGACTCGGAAACCGCCTTCGCTTCAATCAAAGAGCAGCTCGCAGCCGCCACGCTCTTGGGGCCCCCCCGACATCCGCTAGGATTCGGGTACCATTCGACGCGTCCAGTTCCGCAATAGGTGCAGTGCTGGAACAATAGTACAACAACACGTGGCAACCGCTCGGATTTTTTTCCAAGAAGCTATCGCCCGCGCAACAAAATTATAGCACGTACGATAGGGAGTTAACTGCCGTCTACGAAGCAATTAAAGATTTCCGCCACTGGGTCGAACGTCGCGAATTCGTGATAAGAACCGACCATAAACTGCTTATCTACGCTTTTCGCCAAAATTCGGATAAGTCATCTCCTCGTCAAATAAGGCAGCTAGGATTTATCAGCCAGTTTACCACCAGTATCCAATACATCTCCGGTTCCGACAACAATGTAGCAGATACGTTCTCTCGCATTGAAACCATGCATCTCCCGGAAGTAATCAGCTACGAGGAATTGTCGCGTGCCCAAGCATCGGACGACGAGCTCCAACAGATGTTAGTTTGCAATGAGACATCGCTCAAACTACAGACTCTTACGTTTGGACCCAGCCGGCTAATAATATATTGCGACGTTTCTACAAGCAACATCCGACCTTTTGTACCCCTCCAGCTGCGCCGTAGGGTCTACGAGGCGTTACACAACTTGGCACACCCAGGCAGCAGGGCCACCGTCAAAATAATCGCTCAACGGTATGTGTGGCCATCCATGAACAAGGATGTCACGCAATGGACCCGCAACTGTGTTCCGTGTCAGCGCTCCAAGGTAAGCCGCCACGTTCATACGACACCCGCTCCATTCCCTATCCCGGATGAAAGGTTCGACCACGTGCACTTGGACCTAGTCGGACCCTTGCCAGAGTCCCAGGGATTCAAGTACTGCATGACGATGATAGACCGCTTCACCAAATGGCCTGAGACGATCCCGATCAGAGACATAACAGCGAACACGGTCGCCAACGTCTTTTTCTCTCATTGGATAGCGCGTTTCGGATGCCCCAAACTGCTCACGACTGACCAAGGCACGCAGTTCGAAAGCGCGCTTTTTACGGCACTCTCGCGTTTGATTGGCGGCAAACGAATCCGAACGACAACGTACCACCCGGCAGCTAATGGACTAGTCGAGAGATGGCATCGGACCTTAAAAGCGGCTATTATGTGCCACCAAATCCCTCAATGGACACAAGCGTTACCTTCTGTCTTGTTGGGACTGAGAACGTGTTTTAAAGAAGAGCTCAAAGCATCACCCGCGGAATATCTCTACGGAACCACACTTCGAGTCCCTGGCGAGTTCTTTACGAACGGAGACCCACCAGTGGACACAAATTCTTTCCTTGAGGACTTCCGTACATATATGCGGAAGATTAGACCAGCACCTACTACTCACCATTGCCGCCAGAAGACATTCTGCCACAAGGATTTGGCCACGTGCACTCACGTCTTCATGAGAGTCGATGCAGTCAGACGACCACTCGATCACCCCTACTCCGGCCCGCATAGGGTTGTTAAGCGCATAGACGAACGAGTATTTACGATGGACGTTAACGGCAAGGAGATTAACGTCAGTATCGAACGGCTTAATCCAGCGCATTTGGCAAGTGACGACGTTTTCGGCAGCACATCGCACAGACGAGTATTCAACAAGCCAAACGCACCGCAACAGCCAGCAACAACAACGAGCCTGCCACTGCAACACGAAGTGGCCATAGGCCCGCAAATAACATTCGACTTTAACTGCTACCCAGTTAAAGCCCTCGGGTGGGGTTTAGTACCGCTCACAACTATTTCGGGCTATTCCGTCCAAATGGGTGGCCCGATCCAAAAAAAAATTTCAGACACTTGTAGTCAAGGGTCCACGCAATATTTTACTAATTTATTTACAAATTGGGTTTGAAATATGCCCTTTTTTGTAAAATTCGGAAATTAGCGTACATTTATCACTCCTATTCTGCTTAAATTAGCCACTTCACCAATATATTTTTGTATTCCCCTTCACTTTACACTTTACTTGATTTGTTATAACTTGCTTTACAACTTTAATATTAACCAATTCATCACAATTCATTAAATAAAAACACCTTCAAAATCACGCGTCTGACTTTGGTTGCATATGCAAATTAAATGGCGGAGTTCAGCTGTCAAACTCCAAAATATGCAAAAGAATGAGAGACAAAAGAAGATAGGATAAAACCCAGTAAGCATTAAAAATATACAAAGGTGTTCTCTGCAAAAGGTGTTCAGCTCCTTTTCTTCGCAAAACAGAAAGGAGAATTCTACTGCCTGAGGGTTATAATCCCTAAGTGCGGCCGAAGGCCGCCTACGCAGAAAGGTGTTCTCTGCAAAAGGTGTTCAGCCCCCCTTCTTTGGCAACACAGAAAGGAGAATTCTACTGCCTGAGGGTTATAATCCGTAAGTGCGGCCGAAGGCCGCCTACGCAGAAAGGTGTTCTCTGCAGAAGGGGTTCAGCCCCCTTCTTTGGCAACACAGAAAGGAGAATTCTACTGCCTGAGGGTTATAATCCCTAAGTGCGGCCGAAGGCCGCCTACGCAGAAAGGTGTTCTCTGCAAAAGGTGTTCAGCCCCC
>NW_023468802.1:0-5725 GCF_013731165.1 Rhagoletis pomonella | reverse complement strand
AATGTAAAATTTACTATAAAAGCAGTGTTTGTGCACTGAAATAAACATACTTGTTTTGAATCAAGAATCGGCAGCATTGCCTCGTTTTGTTCTAACTTGTCTCACCAATAAAAATAGGCCTTGAGGCCATCACCCTTTTAGCGTGGCTCGCTTAAAGCCAAAAATTGAACAAAAATACCAAAAGGTGAAATGAATCAAACACCAAACATAACATGGCGATCCTGCCACTTTTCAAACATAACATGGCGATCCTGCCAAATTGGCACAACATAACCAGAGAAAAACTACATATAATGCAATAATACATAACCGCAGATGGCGAAAGTAGAATAAATGAATTTATCGAAAATAGGAACAGAATAATTCCACAAAAGAGTCACTTAAACACTCCAATCGAAGCATTACCAGTACAAGTAGGCGTCGAAGGTTTGAATCGATTTTATTTCGTCGGAGGCAACTTAAATCTGAAAAAACTAATTGCGGAACTGATAGAATTAAAGAAAAATAAACATAACAACTGAGGCATGGTTTGGACAATTGTACTTCCAAAAGCCAAAGAACAGCAGCAGAAAATCACCATGAACAACAATAACAACAATATCAACAATAGCAGCAGCAGCAACAACCTTTTAATAAATAATATAATAGCATTTATTTCGATTGTTTTTATATTAATTGTAATCATATATTTTATAAATAAGCATTGTAAGACATATGTTAAAAAACAAATAATTAAAAATATGAATTTAAATAATAGTGTTTAAAAAATAATAATAATAATAATAAAATTTGAAAATAATAACAATTAAATTTTACTTGAATGAAGATGAAAAAGTTTGTTACAATATGCTTTTATCAAGGATATTTTAGTGAAATGTTAAATAAAATAAATATTTAAAAATAACATCTATCATAAATGAAAATTATACACAATAAATAAATGGAAATAGAATATGCTTCGAAGATACTTGCGAATTTAAAAAAGAGTCCAAACAGAACTTACACAGACGAATACATAGACAAGACTTTAAAGGACTTATTAAATGTACGACAGAAAATAGTAAAAAAAGAGAGGAGTATGAATTTGATTTGCTTTTAGGAAGAATAAAATTACTTTTAAAACACAAAGTTGACGAATTTAAAACAAAAATGTCAAAATTTGATTTAGTAACTGCTTCCAAGCTAATTCCGGAATTTCAAGGGGATGATCTTGAAGTAAACAATTACCTTGGCTTAATTGAATTCTATCACGACACCTTAGAGAATGAGCAGCAGAAACAATTATTAATTAAATTCGTTTTAGCTACAAAGCTATCAGAAAAAGTAAAAAAATAAAATTCTGACAGAAGCCAAGCCTACTACATTTGAAGACTTTAAAAAACTACTCAAACAAACATATAAATCATATAAAACAACATCAAATATTCACAGTGAATTATCACAGACAAATCAAAGAGGTTTGAATGTGAATACTTTTGGGTCTAAAATAGAGAACTTGTTAGCATCATTAAATGAATTGCAAATAAGTGAACAAGGTGAAACAAATAGAGAAATAATAGTTAAACTTAATGACCAAATTGGTTTGACAACTTTCAAGAATGGTTTAGAAGAGCCATTTAAATCAGTTGTTTTGGCGGCAAGACCAACAAAACTATCTGACGCGATTAAAATAGCTTTAGAAGTAGAAACAAAACCTAATCAGAATAATTTTGTACATATAGCCACAAGAAATAGAAGAAATTTTACGAGCAATTACAGGTCCTATAATAATAATAGAAATTTTAATAATAGAGAACAGAGAAATAATGAACATGGCACTAGAAACTCAAATAATAATTACAGTAGGAATTTCAGCCATAATAGAAACAACACTAGTAATAGAGGGTTTAATAATAACAGAGGAGGAAGTAACAATTATGGTAGAAATAATAGAAATAATAACCAAGGAAACAGAGGTTATAATAATAACAATAGAGATGGCAACCGGGGAAACGGGGGTACCCCCAGTGGCGAAAAACCGGGGAGTACTCAACAAAGAAAGTAATTAGTGTAAGTAAAAATGAAGAACTTTCAAATTATATTAGAGTTAAAATAGGTAATAACGTTATATCATTATTAATTGATACAGGTGCAGATATATCATTATTAAAAGAAAATTTAGCTAATAGTTATATAGATAAAAGTGACATTTGTCAAATAAGCGGAATAAATGGGGGAATGACAAACTCGTTAGGAGTTGCAAAAATTAAGCTATTATGGGAGGATAAGGAAATAGTACATAAATTTCACATAATGTTAGAAAATTCAAATTTATTAGCAGATGGAATATTAGGTAGAGATTTCTTAACAGAGCGTAGCTGTAAGATTGACTATGAAACGTATACACTAACAATATCGCAAGTTGATGATGATGATCTGATAATACCAATGAATGTGCAAACGAAAACAGTTAAAAACATAAAAATATCTCCAAGAACAGAAACAGTAATAGCTGTAGATATTGATGTTGATGAAGAAAGCGTAATATGTGGGAAAGAAATAAGAAAAGGGATATTTGTTGCAAATACCATTATTCCGTCAGAAGGAATAAAGCATATACAATTTTTGAATACAACTGAAAAGGAAGTAAATATATCAAAATTAACACTGGGTATAGATAAACTTAAAAATTATGATATACTACATTTCAAAAATACTTTAACCGATGAAAGCAGGTTCCAAAAAATTCAAAAAGAAATTCAAATAGATAAACTAGATAAGGAAGCAAAAGCTTCAATATTAGAAATCTGTAAAGATCATCAAAACATTTTTCATTTAGATGGAGAAATTTTGACAAAAAATAATTTTTATGAGCAAAAAATTGGAACAACGGACAAAACACCGGTTTACATTAAAAACTATCGAATACCACACTCCAGTTTACAAGAAATAGAAAAACAAGTTGACAAACTATTAGACGAAGACATAGTTGAACCTTCCGTTAGCCCATACAATTCACCCTTGTTAATAGTACCAAAGAAGAGCGCGGGGGAAGAGAAAAAATGGAGACTAGTAGTTGATTATAGATCTTTGAATAAAAAAGTTGTAGATGACAAATTTCCATTAACCAGGTTAGAAGATGTACTTGATAAATTAGGTAAAGCGAAGTATTTTTCGACTCTAGATATGACAAGTTCATTTCATCAAATTCCACTACATCCAAAATCGAGACCATTAACAGCCTTCTCAACAGATTCAGGTCATTTCCAATTTAAACGTTTGCCTTTCGGTTTGAAAATCTCAACAAATAGTTTTCAAAGAATGCTTTCAATTGCACTTAGTGGTTTACAAGCATCAGCATTTTTATACGTTGATGATATAATAGTTTTTGGAGCTAGTTTAAAAGAGCACAATAGGAATCTTGTAGAAGTTTTTAAAAGGTTACGTAAATATAATCTAAAATTGAATCCAGGAAAATGTAATTTCTTGAGACCTGAGGTAGTTTACCTTGGACATTTAATCACAGATAAAGGTGTGACTACTGACCCTAGCAAATATTCAGTAATAAAAGATTACCCAACACCAACAGATTCTGACGAAGTACGCAGATTTGTAGCTTTTTGTAACTACTACAGACGTTTTATTCAGAACTTTGCTGACATAGCAAAACCATTAAATCAATTATTAAAGAAAAATGTGATTTTTAGCTGGTCACAAAATTGTCAGAGTTCATTTGAACTTTTGAAAGAAAAACTTATGTCGCCACCAGTACTAAGTTACCCAGATTTTTCAAAACCTTTTGTTTTGACAACAGACGCTTCAAATTATGCACTGGGAGCTGTACTTTCTCAAGGAGAAATCGGTAGTGATAAACCCATAGCATTTGCTAGTAAATCATTAAATAAATATGAAATAAACAAAGCGATAATAGAAAAAGAGTTGCTAGCCATTCATTGGGGAATAAATCATTTCAGACCATATTTGTATGGTAAAAGATTTATAGTGTATACAGATCGTAGACCATTAGTTAGTTTATTTACCCATAAGAACCCATCATCTAAATTAACTAGGATAAGAATAGATTTAATGGATTATGATTTTGACATTATATTTAAGCAAGGTAAAATGAATACCAACGCCGATGCGTTGTCAAGAATAGTTTTAAACTCGGAGAAATTAAAAGACATGGTACCAACAAATAATATCAATGTGTTAACACGAGGAATGAAAAATAAATTGACAGATAATAAAGAAGAAGAAACACCCGCGGACACTTTACCATTGGAGACTGATCATCTTCATATATGGGAGTGTATTTCAATATCTGATATTAGAGGAGTAAAAAAGTTAAAATTTGAGAATAAAGATAAAACTAAAACCGGCCAAAAAATTGAGTTTAATGAATTTAAAAATGAGTTACATGTTAGATACAATCATAAGACATTATCAGAGTTAAAATTGATTTTGAAAAAATTGTTATCTCACGCAAAGCATGAACACATTAGTAAACTAGCGCTAGCGAATGATGATGAAATATTTAAAAAGATATCTATTAATAGATTTAAAGAAATTTTTAAGGAAATACAAGAAAATGAAATCGGAGATTGTCTAGACATACTATTATATTCTCCTCCGAAAAGAATAGAAAATGAACAAGAAATGAAAGAATTAATAAAAGGATACCATGACTCAAAAACAGCAGGCCATTGCGGCATAAGACGATGCATAGGAAAACTCAAACAAAAATATGTGTGGAAAGGCATGAATAAAATGGTTAAAGACCATATTAACAAATGTAAAATCTGTAACGAAGTAAAAATTATTAAATATACAAAAGAAAAGTTGACAATAACAGATACACCAAATACATCATTTGATGTTGTAACAATAGATACAGTTGGTCCTCTTAGACCATCCAATACATACAGATATATACTAACAATTCAATGCGAACTTACAAAATTTGTAGAAGCGTTTCCTTTGATAACAAAAGACGCAGTGAGTGAAGCAAAAACGATAGTAGAAAAGTTTATTTTAAAATATGGTTGTTTTAGGAAATTAAAAACAGACAAAGGTACTGAATTTACGAACGAATTATTGACAAATATCTGTAAACTAATGAACATAGACAAAGTAACATCAACACCATACCATCATGAAACTTTAGGTACAGTTGAAAGAAACCATAGAGTTTTAAATGACTTCTTAATGAAAATGGACGGGAAGGATAACTGGGATGAACTATTACCATACTCATACAACACCACTCCACATAGCACGACTCACTATACACCATTTGAATTAGTATATGGTAAATTATGCTCTTTACCTTGTGAAATTATTAAAAGCAAAGAATCATTCTACAATTTAGACAATTATATAAATGAATTAAAAATTAAACTAAGATATGCACATAATCAAGCACAAGAAAATTTGTTAAAAAATAAACAACATAACTCCAATACACAAAAATATATTTACAAACCAAAATTTAAAACAGGAGACTACGTATATTTAAAAGTAGGAAATAAGAAAAAATTAGATAAACCTTTTAAAGGTCCTTTTAAAATTATATCACAAAACGGATCTAACAGTACTATAATTATAGACAATGTAGAAAAAGAACTACACAATAATAATTTAATAAAAGCTAGAAATATGTAAACGTATATAAAAATATGTAAAACTATAATATAAAAATAATTTTGTCAATTATGATTACAAAATCATTTTTTTTTATAGGGTA
>NW_023468801.1:0-5725 GCF_013731165.1 Rhagoletis pomonella | reverse complement strand
GTCCGTCCTATGCCCAAAGGAAGTGCACATACCAAGTTTCATTAAGATATCTCAATTTTTACTCGAGTTATCGTGTGCACAGACGGACGGACGGACAGACAGTCACCGCTTAATCGATTTGTCTTTTCATTCTGATCATTTATGTATACATTTGTCTATACCTATCTCGATTCGTTTTGCCTGTTACAAACAACCGTTATGTGAACAAAGTTATAATACCCTTGTGCACAAGTGCGCTCGGGTATAAAAATGTTTGGTAGGTTTTGGTTGGTTATGGTAGAAAATATTGGTAAGAAAAAAAATTTGTCTGTGGCAACGCTGGCTGTAACGCTGGTAAAGTGCAGATTCCAGCTTTTTTGCCGCTCCTTAACCTCTCCACAATGTAGCACTGGTTATACTTACATTAGGGGTATTCTCCAAATCTTGCAAAGCCATTGCACGTAGCACGGTTTGCATGAATTGCATAACTTGCAAACACATGCGAAACAACATTTCCTATCGCTAAAGATAAATGCGTCCCTGTGCTAGTTGTTTTGTTGTTGGAATCGCTACATATTTCTCCCATTCCTCTCATCTCGCTCACTTCATTTTTTTGGCTGTCTCTTGTTATTGAATTTGATACATAATTTCGCTGCTTGCTACCCATGCATGCTACCACTTTGCAATGGGGTGCTCACGTACTCTTCGAAATTTGGAATAGTATTTTTGCATTTCGTGCAATCCGTGCATCGTGCAAGACTTCGAGAATACCCCTATTGTGCTGCAGTGCATACCATTAGTACACGCTGTCACATATCGAATCTGTTTAATGAGTTTTGCATACAAGCGGTTATCCGACGCAGCGCATGACAGGGCATTACAGCGAAGTCTGGTGAATTTTGATTTTTCGCTATGTGACATTTTCAAAGACAGATGCCACCCTCATTGCTCTCTTTACTCTGTTCTAGTACTCCATCAGATTTACGGGAATTACTGAGAAGTGGTTCTTGTACATATATTGGGGCATATTTATAATCGAAAAAAGTCGATTATAAAGATGGTTGCCATTCCATTGAAAGTTATGACAAAATGCAGCAACTAACTTTAGTGTCGACTTCATTTAGGCTATGAACGAAACTAGTGCGCTCGGGTATAAAAAGGGCGAAATATAATATCCAAATATTTTGATTTTTAAGCCTTCTTTGCCATTGCTGTAAATTTTCTTGAAATATTTACATACATATATAATATATTTCTAGAGAGCTGTAAACGGCCCCAAAAATTTTAATAGAAAATATCTTTTTCACCAAATGAAATTTTCTTGAGGGTGTTTTCATATGATTTTTTTCTTGTTAGCTGGAAAATATGACATAGGCTCAAAGGTGATTTTTATCCCAATTGAGGTTATAAGACGTGAAATAATTCCAGGTAAAAGAATCTACTTTTTGGCCCCGTATAAGGAGTGACATAATTTTTTTGTGGGTTATATACATGAAATAAGCTTACACGTGTTCGAGGAATTTTTTCTTCTTTTTTTATTCGGAGATATGATCTGTAAAAGGTTGCATTTTTTCGTGATTCTGACTAATCATTTACAATCTTGACCATCTTATATATAAAAATGTTAAGCACGTTTCTTTAACTTTAAAACGGCGTTCAGATGAAGTCTCTACGATAGGCAGAACTCAGAATCACGAAAAAATGCAAACTTTGACAAATCATATCTCCAAAGAAACAAGCGAAAAAAATTCCTCGAACACGTGTTAGCTTATTTTATGTATAGAACCCATAAAAATTTTTGAAGCCAACCGAAATTTGGTGTCCGATATGAAAAAGAATAAAGAATGTCTAATAAGGAAAACTCCTGCAGCGCAAGGGATGCGGTTAGAGTCCGACCGATTCCAATTTTTTTTCAGATACCGATGCCGATTACTCGTATTATGAGGAAAGAATCGGCCGATGCCGATGCCGATTCCATAAAAAATTACAAATTCATGTAAATATTAACTCATAAAATCATACACATGTATGCACATGTAAAAATATATCGTCGCTTAAAGTACAAAAACGCGTATCAACAAAATGCCAAACCGCGTATCAAGATAATACAAAACCGCGTATGTGAGGTTGCGTAAATTATTTTCTGGAGAGTAAAAACCTTCATATTTCAAAATCGTTCTCTTTTTTATAAAGCGATCGCATTTCTGGCTAGTATATTTCAGGACGAATCGATAAGGATTGAGCCAAGAGCTTGTGTGAGGAAATCAAATTTTTGGCAGCCAATGTCAGTTACGCGGTTTTGCAGAATGACGAAACGCGGTTTTGTACTTTAAACGACGATATGTACATCTATCACACTTATTAGCATTACATAAAACACTTTTATTTAGTGCTAAGCAAGAAAAATTTAGGAGCATAGAATTTCATTTCGTTTTTTACTAAAATACACTCTTTTGCACTCAATGCATAAGAACTTATATGCCAGGTTTGTATGTACATCAGAGCTGTGTAATGATTGAATCAATTGAGTGTGCATTCTCATTTTTTTCGTTTTAAAAATGTGATTGTTTGATTTAAAAAATTTAACAACCACTCTTGAGATTGGTTAAAAATTATAAACTAAATCATGTACGTTTATGTGAATGCAATCTGTCATTATTCCTGCAGCAAAATTTAGGGACAGTCTGGCAAAGCGCTAGTCCTGCCCTACAAATTTCAGAACTGTCCCTGAACTACTTCACAAGGGATGCAGAGCTGGACGGTTGAAACTCATATGTTGCTAGTTGCGCTGTCATCAATGTTACTCATCCTGGTCATGTGAAAGCTGACAAAAGATGCACAAATATACCATACTATAGTTGTTTTCTATTTTATTAGATCCTAAAACTAATAAAAAACAGTTTTCGATTATTTAATAGTATATAATTCTCTAGTTTATGGGGCAACTGCTAAAATATTTCCATGAAAGTCGTTACTGGTAACATTAATGTAATTTTTATACATACATATATACCCAAGCCTACGTTAGCTGAGAAAACGGCTTTGAATTTTTCCAACACCAATTTGGCAAGAGGTCCCTGCGCTTCTGCATGTGTATATTTTTTAATCTTTAAAAAAATATTAAATATAAAATATATAAATGTAAATATAAGAATGCTATAATCACTTTTTTAAAGGTAGAAAAGGCAAAAAAAAGGCAAATATCTTAAAAAGGCAACATCAAATGTGTATACATATATGGAATCAGGGAAAGCTAAATCGTGGACATTCTTAATCAAATATACTTTAGCAGAAAAAAGGCAATTTCCATAAAATCCGCTCCCTGCTTATGAGCCATACTTAAATAAAAAATTAGCGAAAACTATTTAGCATGAAAACTATTGTGAATATTCAAAATTCTGTATATTCTTAATTCGATGCCGGAGAGTCTATGCATTTTTCAATTAATTTAATACAATTTAACGCTGAGTCATCACAAATAAGCATTCAATACATCACCGTTTTTCTTATTTTTTGAAACAATTTAGTTTAGATCTTTAATTATACATAAGTATCCCAGAAATATCCATTATACGTAACAAATATAAATTGGTTTTTAAGAATAACGGTTTTAGAAAATAAAGGAATAACTGACACTTTATGCACCTAATTTTTAAGCACAGTTTGCCTCAAAAAGTAAATTCGTGCAAATCAAATAGCTCTTTAAATATGAAGCGTAGTACATATTTTTTATATACAAAATTGTATGCGTGCTTATTTAAAGAAAAGGCACTATACTTTTTAGAACCAGCTCAAAACTAACCACATTTCTTCTAGCCCGGTGGTGACCCTTTTTGAACTATCGAGGAACTGTTGTTATATGAACTGTCTCAGAACCATCTAAGCTAGAGTCAGTTCAGAACAAGTTCAAAAGTTCTGCAGAGGGCGACAATTGTCATTTCGTAGGACATCGCCATGTTCAAAAAGACAGTTGAAAGCATTGCGTTGGGATAGATGAAGAACCAGTACCGTCCCAGGGATCATTCAGTACTAATACCATGATACAAAAAAGAATGTAGCTTCATTGTCACTTTTCGGACAATTGACTGACAATTAAGCAAATTGTGACATTTCGTGCTGCCATACCTAGTCATCAATAATTATTTATTTATTTTGAAAAAATTATTTCCAAAATTAAAAGCAAATTTGTCTTCGGTCTGAGCAATAACGAAAATGGAAATTCATACATCGCCATATTTGAAAAACAACCAACCAACTTTTTCTTTGAAACAAAAGCCCGCTAAATATGTTGTCCACTGCAAAAATTAGTTACTATTTGGATGTTCTTTGCAAACGTTAGCCCCAGTAAGGCTTTAATTCGGTGCTCCATGATATGAAAGATAATATGGTTATGGACGATAGGAGGTACTCCGGATTGAACTGGCACCCAGAGTTTGGAAGTAAGTAGTTAGAGGGCAGCCCAATGCCTGCAAGCTGCACTTAGTCTGTCACCGCAGACATGTAAACTCTTTCCCCTCCACCTCGGCCCACTCAGTGTTATACCGGAATCCGTTTCTTTCTAGTCTGCAGGTGGCCTTTAAGGCAGGAACATAGTGACGGTAAGTGCAGCAGTGCATCCAGAGCAACGCCATGTGTTGTAGAGAAAGCTTCCGTACAGCACACGGCAGTAGTTCTTTGAAGCTTTGCATGCATATTTCCCACGCTCTTGATTGGGAATCTGCTCCAACACACCTGTTTGCATTGTAAAAATGCTGCCAATTCTTTAGAATTACTTCTATATACTTCACTTCGGGAGAATTTTGAATTTTGGCTCCTTTAATTGTGAGGGAAATGAGCCCATTCAACCTTCTCCGAAGCCTGGTTTCGGACTATGCTTCAATGACGAAATAGCTAACAATACGTCTTTTTCGGACTATTAAAAAGGGAGTTTTGTTATTATTATTTATGTTTTGTTATATTTATTTTATTTAAAATAAAATGAAAAAAAGTTGTTTAATAAATAAATGTTTCAAGACTGGATTTTATTTTATTTCTTCATCTCTGCACATCGATATAATACACATCAACTTGCAATTTTTTTATGTAAATTTTACTCTTTTATTAAATCCCAAATATTTAAAAGATAATCTCTCCTCTCAAAAAATTTCAATGTGGCGAAGCTATGCTTAATGTTTACGTCTGGAGAAAAGTCAAAAATCTGCTTTATAATCAAAAAATAGTAGTAATGAAACTACCTTCTTTTTTGTATCATGACTAATACTATTTGTTGTATCAGGGTTGAGATTTTTGTACCCAAAATGTGAAACCAGAAGATTGCCATCTTCCTTAAAATAAGTAAACAAATAAATATTTTGTGCTTAAGTGTTTGGCCGAGCTTCTGCTCAAACTTGAGGCTTGATTTCTGTTGTTGTGGCACAAATGGAGACACCTACATATGTACATATTTAAGGCTCACTCCGAACACCAAATGATTTTATAAGAAGAGTTTTCAAGGCAGAAATATACTCGAAGGTTTGCCATTGCGTGCCGAAGAACGACTGCTATTTTGGGTTATGATATGACCAGGTATTTAACCATGGTCCTATGGAGTGGAAGTACGCACATGTAATCACTCTACTACGGCGGCCGCCGTAAGTACGTGCTATACATTTCGTCGTTTAAAGTACTTAACCGCGTATCAAGAAAATGCAAAACCGCGTAATTGCATAAATTATTTTCTAGAGAGCAAAATCACCCATATTTCAAA